>NW_017804021.1:479826-621410 GCF_001625305.1 Branchiostoma belcheri | reverse complement strand
CAGTAAGAAGGCACAGCGAGTAGGTCCATATCGCCCAAGGACCGTCGGTCCAGTAGATCGGGAAGACAGGATAGAACACCACCCAGGTCAAGCAGGACGACTCGAGAGTCATCCAAGGACAAGGATGACAAACCCAAGGCAAAGACGAGTGACAACAAATCTAGGGCTGGCACAAAGCGAAGCATGGAGAAAGAAAACAAAAGTAAGGTCAAAAAGGAGCCACAGGAAACAAAAGCAGGGAACAAGTACGAACAAAACCAGGATTATGACATGGGCAGTCCTAAATTTTCTCCCGAACCAGAGTCGGACCCCGAAGAACCAGTCGCAAAGAGATTCCGCTCAGCTGATAGGGACTTTCCAAGGTATGGTCATTACGTTTCTGTTGTATGCAGTAAATGTAGCTAATGCCTTTAATAATGTTTCTATTGTAACAATTCTGTAGTTTGGGTACAACTTTTGGTGTTATTTGGTGTGATACTAACAGGAAGCTTGCTTCCAACTCAGGAGGGCCTGGCCCTTGCCCCTGCAATCAAATGTGAGGCAGGAACCTCAAGCCAGACGACCGTCCATCAGCTCACTGCCAAGAATCCCCAGGAAGCCAGCTGGAACACCTTCAAGAAGACTCAGCATCGATCCTGATCTTAAAATCCCCAAGGAGCTCACTCTGGAGAAACAGCAGCAGATCTTGAAACAGGTACACTGTACATTTTTTACGCCTTGATCATTTTGTTACTACCCATGTTACATTAGGTTGTGAGGTAAGGTAAGGTAATTAGGACAGTTTACAGTTAGGATGGATCACTTTTGTCCTTCAACACTGTTATTTGTGAATGTTAACTGTGACTGAATGTACAATATATTTTGCCGTTAATTTTTACTGCCCATCAGTGTAACACACCAGCTTCTTTGACGTATAGCCTGACAGCAGCTGGTAATATTAAACAGAATGACCTGCCACTTTTAATCTTTGCACACCAAACTGCAAGTATTGGTAAAGCTATCTAGTAGGATGCCCCAAACAGTGCTTTGTGCTAATGAGTTTCACAGTTACATAGAGTACGTAGTTCCAAGTTGCGTAGATTATCTTGAAGGAGAAAAATTAATTCCTGAAGACTTCAGTTCTAGGTTCATGACACTGCTTCTTGTAGCCAAGAGTCTCATGACTTGTTCTTTGTTTTCTGCCAAGGCTGAGGAGCAGTTTCGGAACAATCAACTTTCCCACGAACAGTACCAGGAGATGTTGAAACAACTTCACGAGCTGTATGAGCTGCAGAGGCTAAGGCAGCAGCAGATGCAACAACGTGGGGATGGACAGGTAAGGGACATCCATACAACTTTGGTCAATTTGTCTTTCATTCCTAGGCCACAAAGTCTGAAAATTAAGATTTTGTCATGTGTTTTTAATAGTAAAAAGTTAATAGCAAAGGCATGCCAAAGGCAAATTGCAAGCATGGGTAACATAGACATAATTGTTTATTTGATCATATTGACAGTGATTTTAAGAAGTTTCAAGTAGTTCCTACAATGTACAATGTACAATGTACTATGTACTAGACATTCACAATGTACAACAAACTAGTTTGACTTCTTATATTATTAGGCAATGGAAGACGAATTTACCCACTTCAAGAATTTACCCACTGTCAAGAACAGTGAGAAGTAAAAATGTCTTTTTGACACATTTGTAAATAATTGATATTTGATTGGTCAGGTCTTAAGGCTGGAGAGAAGAGAAGATGGTGTGAGAGGAGGGCGGATGGCACGAGGCAGGGGAAGGGGACTCCTCCCCACCCCACCCTCACCATGGGCGGAGCTGAAACGTCAACCCTCCACTGAAGCAAAGTCCCCCTGGGCAGAGTACAAGAAGAGCCATCCCAGTGAGCGAGAGTTCCAGTTCCCAGTGAAGGAGGAAAAAGACGCAGCCAGTGAACAGGCACAGCAAGCTTACATGGAACACAGGAAGAAGCTTGAAGAAAGAAAGTCGTACTTGGAACACAAGAGCAAGCTGAGGAAGACGTCGTTGTACTTCGATGAGCGGGGGTGGGAGTACCCGTCCAGGGAATACCCCATGGATATAGATGAACGGCAGGGAGCAGCAGGACGAGGTAGGGCTCCTGGGCTTGGGCCTGAAGGGATCCACCGACGAGCACTGCTGCCGTACTTGGGACAGCAAGACGGTTCTCCCAGGCCTCTGGACGATGGAAGGAGAGAGGATCCAAGACTCAGGAGGACAGAAGACAGAGGGGCACCAGAGTTCAGGAACGAAGAAGACAGAAGGAGATGGGAAGAGTGGAAGAAGTTCGACGACGAGGTCTGCAAGCAGTGGAACTTGGAGTACAGGAAGTGGGAGGAGGAAATCAAGAAATGGGAAGACAGCGGGAGACAAGGGCCTCGGCCGCTGGCGCCACATGAAGTGTACGGCCAAGGCAAGCAGGAGTTTGATCCAAAGAAGGAGGAGGAATACAGGAGATGGCAAGACGACATACGGAGGTGGGAGCATGACGGGATGAAGGGACCGCCCCCTCCTGCTCCACAGGAGAGTCTGCCCCTGGGTCCGGAGCTGTTAGACAGGCTGGAGAACGATCGTCGGCAGTGGGATGAGGACCGGGCAAAGTACTTGAAAGAGCTCAGCATCTGGGAGCAGAAGATGGACCACTGGAAGAAGTTTGGGACCGGGCCACCCCCGCAGCGCCCTCAGGAGCCAGAACATCCCGGTCTCCCCGTGGACAGAAGATGGGAGGAGGATCGACGCAGGTTTGAAGAGGAACTGAGGAAGTGGGATGCCGACATGGAGATGTGGGAGAAGAACGGCAGGAGAGGTGCACCTCCCCTCCGCCCTAAAGAACCAAGTCTTCCTACATCGACAAATGTCGTCTTCATGGAAAGGCGAGGATTCCCATCCGAGGGTCAGTTTGACCGACCGTCTCGGACTTGGGAGGAGGATCATCGCAGGTGGGAAGAAGACATGCGCAGGTGGGAGCAAGGAGGACGAAAGGGGAACCCCCCACAAGAGCCTCTGCGTCCGTCTCAGCAGAATCAAAGGTCAGAGGACCGTCGTAGATGGGAACAAGATGGAAGGAAAGGCCAGTTTGAGAGACCAGATGAAAGGTGGCAAGAGGACCATCGTAGGTGGGAAGAAGACATGCGCAGGTGGGAGCAAGATGGTAGAAAAGGGCAGCCCCCACAAGAGCCTTTACCGCCGCCTCAGTTCGACAAGGCTAAACTGGAAGCAGAGCACAGAAGATGGCACGAGAGTCGGCGGAGGTTCGAGACAGAATTGAAGAAGTGGGAGGAGAATGGAAGGAGGGTACCCCCTCCACCGTCACATATGGATTTGCCCCCTCCCCTGGGGCCAGAAATGCCAGAGGTCGCTCGTAAGCAGTGGAAGCTCGACTGTCAACACTGGCAAGACCAGATGCGAGGTTGGGAACAAGGTGGCAGGCAAGGGCCGCCCCCCTCCCCTCCCTACCACCTGCTGTCCCAGGCCCTGGAGATAAACGATGCTGCCCGCAGACAGTGGGAGGAGGACCACAGGAGGTGGGAAGAAGACATGAAGAGATGGGAGGCAGATGGCAGGAGAGGGTTGCCTCCACAGGAGCCAGTCATGCAGATGCCTGGTGTGCCGCAGCATTCGTCAGCCTTACAGAAACCCGAGCCAGAGTGGAGAGAATTTGAGGAAAAGCACCGACAGTGGGAAGAAGATATGCGTCGATGGGAGGCTGGAGGGAGGAGAGGCACCCCTCCTGTGGAGCCTGTTCCTCCTCGCGTGCAGTCACCGGGGATGCAGAATCGTAACGCTCAGTGGGAGGAAGAACATCGCAAGTGGCAAGACGATATGAAGAGGTGGGAACTGGACGGCAGAAGGGGCATGCCTCCCATCGAACCCGTACATCCCTCAAACCAGCAGGGCACTGCTGCTGCTGCTCAAAGAGACTGGGAGCAAAGACACCGGCGCTGGCAGGACGATATGAGGCGATGGGAGGCTGACGGTAGGAGAGGAGTCCCTCCCCCTGAACCACAGCCACCACGGCTGGAGGAGGAGCAGCGTCGGGAGGCAGCCCTGAGGGAGTGGGAATCCAACTGTCGCCAGTGGGAGGAAGACATGAGGAGATGGGAAGATGGTGGCAAGCGTGGCTCGCAGCCGATCAAACCTGTCCTTCATCTCCCTCAGCCCAACATGGCGCTCGTCGAGTGGGAATCCCAGCACCGCCGCTGGAAGGAAGACATGCAGAGGTGGGAGATGGACGGCAGGAGGGGAGTCCCTCCACCAGAACCACGCCGCCCGCCAGACCAACACCCAGACAACTCACTCAAAGCTTTCCAGGAGAGACACCGTATGTGGGAGCAAGACATGGACCGGTGGGAGAAGGGCGGTCGCAAAGGTCAGGCTCCTCTCGAGCCTCTACCGCCCCTCCCTCCGAAGAATGTTCTCTCAGAAGAGGAGAGGAAGAAACTGGATGAGGAGCACCGCATGTGGGAGGAGGCCATGACGAGATGGGTGGAGGGTGGCAGGATGGGACCCCCACCTCGAGCTCCAGGGGAGCAGGAGGACATGCCAATGGGGCAGCCAAGGCCACTAATCCCTGGGCTATCTGGAGCTAGGATGGGAGGACCTAGAATGGATGGGCCTGGACCTAGAATGGATGGACCAGGACCTAGAATGGATGGACCTGGACCTAGAATGGATGGTCCAGGGCCTAGAATGGATGGACCAGGGCCTGGACCGAGAATGGATGGACCTGGACTGAGAATGGATGGACCGGGACCTAGAATGGATGGACCGGGACACAGGATGCCAGGTCCTGGGTTTAGAATGGATGGACCTATGCATAGACCTGGTCAGTTTGGAATGATGCAGCCAGGCATGGTGTCCTCAGCTCCCGGGCCCATGATGTCAGGACCTGGACCCATCATGTCTGGACCGATGGGCGGAATGCCGTTCTCTGGACCGCCTAACCCAGCCCTGTTTGGTAACATGGTGATGGGAGTGGCCACAACGATGCAGCTTGCCATGGGACAGATGGGGATGCCAGGGCAGCCCATCCAGGGGCGCCCCATGCAGCCAATGCCTGGACCGTCCCACATGAGCATGGGGCCCATGCCAGGGATCCCTGACCATCATCCACCCATGCCATTTGGGATGCCACCACCTGCCCCTGGCCCCGCTCCACAGCCAGCCAAACTAGATGTCAGTCAGCTGTTTGAGAAGCTGCTGAAAACAGGTGTGTTAGTCGTATTATTGTAACTGGTAGTTCATTTTTGGCTTTTCCTTGATTTAGAAGGCCTGCCTTATGCATAGTCCTGTATAGAGTAGTGAAACTCTTCTCAGTTCAGAGTGATCAGTTGTGTTTGAAGTCATGTTTGACAACTTTCCTTGTACCATTGTAAGGAGGTAGTTTATTATGTACTACTTTATTATGTTCCTCAGGGATTATCAAGAAGGTTGACGAGAAGAAAGAAGAGCCGAAGGTGGAGGAACAGAAGATGGAAGCTAAGACGGAGGAGGTGACCAGAGTTGTCGTTCCTCTGGAGGAAAGGATGGAGGAAGATGAACCCCGGGCGGAGCTGAAACTGGACACTACTGTGCCTCCCCTGGCACTGAAAGTGGAAGATCTCAAAACGTAAGTTCAGTAAGAACTCTAGTCCTTTTCAGAGGTAAAACTTCTTACTTTCTGGCCAAGCTCAGACTAAAGGACGCAGCATGACACTTTTTATTTAGCTGGAAGTGCGTATTTACTTAAGCACACCAGGTCTTTCCTACTCTAATTGATAAGTGTAGATCCAGGTCCTTGTTCTCCCTTTGAAACAGTGGCAGATGAAACGAAACTGTTATGTATCCACCTTGGAATCACTTTTACTGTATATCCTTTGTCCAACTTGCACAGATGAGTCATAATGGACTAACATTGACTGTCAACAACCGTTTTAGCTACTAGTACGTACTTTTTTTCATCACTTTATCACCTGTTTATCTTGTAAACTGTGCACTCAGCCTTGATGGCTACCATTGTACATCACTGATGGTAATGATAAACTTACATTCCTGCAGGCGGCACAAGGGAGTCATCAACCGACTGTACTGTGGCATCCAGTGTTCGTCGTGCGGCAGCAGGTTCCTTCCTGAGGAGACAGACAAGTACGCCAACCACCTGGACTGGCACTTCCGCATGAACCGCAGGGAGAAGGAGGGCACTGGCAAGGCCTCTCACAGGGACTGGTACTACGGTGTTGATGTAAGTGGATGGATGGATGTTTGCTTCAGTTTTCACACAATAAGACCACCATGGTGTATGCTCTTCCTTAAATCAACACAGTCCTCTGCACATTAATTAATAGAGGTTGTTTTGAAAGACTTGAGCAAATGGGAAAACATTGTTGATACATGTATAAAATCTTTTATATCTTTACCCTTACAGGACTGGATAGCCTATGCAGAGCTTGGTGATGATGAAGAAGGTAGGTGTCCATATCCTTCTTCATTTCTTGTAGTTCGTTATTCCCTTAGTATTATTGTTTGATAAGATCTTTGTACACATGTGACAATATGTATGGGACTGCATTCTTAGCACTACAGTAGCAACACCTCGCTGCAGCACAAAGAAGCAGTTGGTATGGCATTGAGGGAGGGGACAGACAGTCACTGAAATGTCTGCCGGTAAATCTTGTTTGGTTGTAAATAGGGAACATTGTTATATGACATTATTTGTTGTTTGTCCACAGACCAGGAATCTGCCTTCTTCGAGCAGCCTGTCGTCACCAGTGAGCCAGGAGAGGTGATCAGCTGTCCTGTCTGTACAGATGAGGAAAATGATGACGTGAGTAGTGTTTATTTTCCTTTAAAATGTTACAGTCACACTTCTGTGCGATGATTGAGCAATCAACTTTCCATTGTTTTTATGTTGATTTTATATGAAATTGATAGTAATCTTTTGTCACTGATCTCTGGTTTGCCAGATCTGTGACATCTGCCAGGAGCCATTTGAGCAGTTCTGGGATGAGGAAGAGGAGGCGTGGCATCTTAAGGACGCAGTCAGGGTTAACGGCAAGGCAAGGGCACTTTCATCTTCAGTACATTCAGAACAATAAACAACAACACCAACATACAACATTTCCTCATTACATTCCACCATAATAAATATTATTAGATAAACAATAGGTGTTTGTGCAAAATGTACACCCCTCTTATGTTATTGAAGTTCAAGTCTTGCTTGCAGTTCTTGATTCCTGCCGACAGGTAATTAGTTTGAATCCCATGAAGATATCACAGTGAACAAGGCAGTTAACCAGATACATGTAGCTTTTGAAACTGTAGTTTACTGCTCCTAATATCAGTTTTAGATGCAAGAAATTTTAAATGTTCTTTGCAGTACAAGTGTTGTTCTATTTGTGGGTATTTGAAGTTTTGTTGAATAATGATTTTCTCTTAACAGTTTTTCGCTTTTGAAAGTTTGAATGATTTGTGCATGTTAAAGTGTTGTTCTGCAATGCATGAGATGAACTATGTGTGGACATTCTTAAATTTTATCAAATTAAGAGTGATTTTCTCTTGACAGCAAAGTTAAATCTTATAATCCTATTTTAAATCTTATTAAAAATGATAAAAATTATCATCAGTATGTATTCTGACAACCATTTTTCCTATACATTACAGACCTTCCATCCAAATTGCTATGAAGACTATGACGAGGTAAGTACATCTGCAGGCTAAGTCTTTTTTACATTCCCAGATGCAGTGTGGAGCAATCTTAGGCCAGTGACCTTATAACACCACCGTGGGATTTCAAAGTAACATGCATGCACACGTGATACTGATAACAGTAAATATGCCAATCATAACACAGGCCGTAAATTCTCTGAAAGGAATGCAACTACGAGTAATTCACTTGATTTTCATTTCTACGAGAAGCACAGTTTCTTTCTTCTTCTTACAATTAATTGCATGCTCGTTTTCTCCTTATTTTAGTTGCTCTGTCCAGCATAATACTAGTGTGCATCACAGTGCATGACTAGGTCGCTTTCTGTTCATATCTCTTATTAAAGGCATCCAATGCAATTTCAGGGCAGCAAAACAAAAAAAAATATTCTAGATGAGGAAATCTGATAGACATTTACTGTCATTTCTTAGCACATTTTTGTCATCATTTCATACTTGAAGCATTAGCAATAGCACAAAAACAAGCTATGTGAGGAGTCCGTTTATTTTTTGGTCCCACCATGAAATTGCTTTGGGTTCCTTTAAGAGACATCCTTGAAAAATACAGTAACTTGGCCATCACTAGACGCATTTTAAGCAACCATGTAGATACAGTGATGTCTATTCAGTCACCATGAAATCAAAATATGGGGGTTTAAACAATTATTATATAAAGGTTCTGAAAGCATTATTGAAGCCAAGGCCTGTTTCAGTATTTTACAAGGCCTTGTCTCCTGTTGCCACTCTTTGCATTGGTACTACAAGCTATCTATCATGTGACATGTTACAATGTTGTGTTGATATGTTTTTTGCTGACTTGAAATAAAACCATGTTCATGCCCGAGCCGTGGTTGAACATGTTTCTTGTGATTGTACATGTATATCTGGGGTCTATAGCAGATGGTTTGGAACATGTGTCGTGGTACATGTATAGTACGTTTGGGGAAGATGACACCGACAGGTCTTGCATACTAGCTGATGCCCCCTTTGCAGTCCATTTCGTGATTTAGTATTCCATTTATAATGGAGAGTTTATGAATGCGTCCTCTAGTCGTTCCAAAATTCATGTTTGGTGAAGTTTTATTCTCAGCTATCAATATTCAGTACAGCCACAGTTCTTTCTTGCAAAATACAGAACTTAAAGTTAAAAAGCAGAAATTAGTAGATCCTGACAGCTTAATTTTGAGTTGATGCGTCAGTGCTCCAAATTTACATTGGCACACTTAGAAAATTTGGTTGATAAAGTTTAAAGTAGTGAGTAGAATGTATTGTGTTTGTGAGCTTATGGTAGGGAATAAGGAAGACTTGTAGGAAACACCCAATAAGACAGTTGGACGATGAAAAGTTTTGTTACATTTTGAGCAATGTTTCATTCATTCGGCTGACAGTCCATGTACGGTTTCAGAAGATATAAACAACTGAAGGAGACATGTTAAGTCTGTCTTGTGTAGAAAAAGCTTTTAAGGGTATACAGAGTTTTAAACGTTGACGTGGTCCTTGTCTCAAACTTACCCTGGTGTATAACGTGAAGTGTAACAAAGTATAACCTACGAGAAGTGGGCTTATGGCGTAGGAAGGAGGTACAAGCATGCTGCAATTTGCCCCCCCTCAACAGAGTTTCCTGGAGACCCCAACCCCTGCCGACGCACCCAAGGAATCCCCACTCGAAGTCCAAATCAAAATGGAAGCTGCGCAGGTGAAGGAAGAACCGATGGATGCAGCGGAGGAAGAGAAACCGTCAACATCAGCGATGCAGCCGCTCTCAAGCATTAAAGAAATCCCCTTCCTGTCAGAGGAAGCCCAGAACTCAGACTCGAAAGAACAGATGATTGTTAAAGAGGAAGTTAGTGAGAGTATGGAAGTGGGTGAAACAGAACAGGTTAAAACAGAGATGCAGAACATAATAGTGAAAGAAGAGCCCATGTCACCAGCTAGTAATCAGTGTGAAGCACCAGCACAGGTAGAGAAAGTTACGGTAAAAAAGGAACCTGAGAATGTGCCATCTCAACTTGATAACAATAGCGAACAAACGACTGATCAGATAACTGTAAAACAAGAAGTTGTCGATAACCCTGTTGAAACTGAACCTTCCGCTTCAGTGTCTGATAAGAAAGAAGTGGAGGAAAATGTTGCTGTAGTTTTGAAAGACAATGATAAAGCAGCAGAAAAGGTTGAAGTGGAAAACGTAACTCCAAGTCCAGTGGAGACGCCACTGGATAAACCTAAGGTGGAGCCTGTTGATGAGAGTAAAGGCCAGGCTATTAGCACGATTGGGGGTGGGAATAAGATCCCAGTGGTGGGGAGTGCCAGCCCATTACGTGGGTCAGCCATTTCTGTAGTTGGAGGTGGCAGCAGCCCTGCACGATTTAGAAGTAACAGTCCGATGCACTCCATACCTGTCATAGGGGCAAGTAGCAGTCCAAAGAGAACTGCTCAGGCTACGGCCAATCCAGAAGCCGCCAAAAAACCAAAGACAGGATCATTCTTTAAGTTAGATCCGTCTGCAAAAACAAAGTGATATGTTTAATGATCTTGTAATATTCTGAGGTGTTACACCATTTTGTAATATTCTAAGCTGCACTACAGTTATGAAGGTGGTGTTGTGAACATTATTGTATTCGTATATATTTGTATCCTTACAGAGAAGGTTAGATGCGTTGAGTTGTATAATCAATGTAAAGATGAACGTATAGTTCTGAAGTTGTCATGGGCATAAGTAGTGCAGAGAATGTGCCAAATTCTTTATAAAAGTGGACGTTACATTGACACTAATTTCGCATCATATGTTGTATTTGTTTCAATATATATAATGCATTGTACATATAGATTATCTGTGTAGCTATTGTCAACTCCACGAGTTTGCTTTTACAACATAGCTACATCGTAAGGTGAAACCAGATTTCTGTGATGCAACTTGGTTATGAAATTAAATATTGACAAATGTACAAAGCCTGTAACAAAACGGAGGACCAGCTTGTATAAAGTTCATACTATTGAATACTTGTATCATACATTTAAGATTTGGTGCAAGCTTACTGTTAGATTCTTTTTGTTTCATTGATACAGGTACTAAGAAGTGTCCACAAAAAAAGCTGTTATGTACTTCGTTCTGACGTTAAACGTAATAATCACGCCTCCTGACTTAACTCGGTGGTAAAAGCTTTAGTTCACCTTGTGCTTTGCTTTGTTATATGTATAAAGTGCAATTACAGAAATGTCATACATTTTTGATGGGTGCCAACTGATGTTGTAAAGTTTTGTGAACAAAGAAGGAATGGGCCAGGTTGGTGAAAGAAAATAAAGGTTCGTATGATTTGCAAATGGCTGTGTTGTAATACTTGTGTGCATTTTTTTAAATGATGTAGATGGAGTTGGGGCTTTATTTCTATGCTGTTACAGATTGCTGTTTATGTATTTGTTTTCTAATATCCGACAAGAAGAATATTTCAAAATCTGTTTGTTACATTTTGGGGAGCAACAGCGATATAACTGAAGCCCTTACACTATCTGTATTAGTATAGCGGTATGTAACCGCCCTTCGGCATAACACACCATCTACGCTAGCTGCTTATCTTAATATACAAGATTAAAGCAACCAAATTTGGATTGTACTTCACCTGTGAAAAACCCGGCTTTTTTGTTGGATGTTCAGTCAACGTTAATCAGAATTTTGCCTGTTACAGACGATATATTTTCTGACAACTGTATGAAATACAGGTATAAACATGAAAATTATAAATGGGATGCCATCCAAAAAAGTTTGCCATGTGATTTGAACATTTTCAATTGAGGAATAGTAAATGTTTCTCATTGACAATGCAAATAAGATCCTTATTTACATTAATTATAAAGTTTATCATATTATCCACCCAATGACAGTACTAACGAAGAAAGCTTTTCTTTTTTGCAAATCAGAAAAAAATTAAGAGGCGAATCCGAGAACCAACAAATGATGGTGTTGCCTGAGCAGCTTGTGTTGGAACTGCAGGAGCAATTGTTAAAAACTTGGGTAGAGTGTGGAGAAGGACAAAAGAGAGCACGGCCTTGCCAGTGTTAACCCACTGGATAGGGCCGCCTGGAGGTGCAGTTTGAAGACCAGTACTACTAGCCCACTGCTGTCGCCTCCTGTGACAAGAACACCAGCAGCAGAATAATTAAATCCTTGATATTGAGTGTGAGTGAGGAATGATAACTATAACTTTCTGATGTACAAAGTCAGAGATAATTGGTCCCCTCCATCCAACATCATAATGGCTTAGAACCCTATTTAGTGAATCTTTTTGATAGAAAAGTTCTAAACAGACAATTGCTCCCCATCAAATAAATGGAATATTGGCTTTTACCGTCAGACGGTCTCACAGCGCTATCTAGGAACAGTAATTGGTACTGCAACACCTTCAACATAACGAAGAAATGTACGCCTACTGTCTGTTGTACGGCACTTATCTGTTGCCACAGAAGGTGAGTGGGAAACGAACGTAGCAATGAAGAGCAGAATCATGGATAAACCGCTTTATTGTTTTAGTGATCGATCGATATCGATTAATATGCCACATGGAACAGGATTCCCCGGGGATTTGCTTTTACTAGTACGTTGTTGTCTTTTAAAAAGTTACTAGTAGTTTACCGCGACAACCGCGATACAGATTTGAAGAGAGATACATATTTAGTGATGACGGGAACAACACAGTGAATATCAGTGAACTCAGTGTGTACTGAAATGAGTCAATAGCCCGCCTGTTGCTGGACACTGTGTTATTTTGAAAAAGTACAATCATAGGTATTCATATGCTTCCAAAAAAACAAACTTTAAGCTGAGTGAAACTTCTATATTTTAGTCACAAACCTAAACCCAAAAGACAGAAAATCCCATGGGACAAATACTTGCACTTTTACTGTAGTCCGCTAGGTAGCGCTATTGCTCCACCATCAAGGCCGGAGGAAAAGTTTGACAGTAAGTTTTTCTCATCCCTTTAATAATAGCCCACAGCTCAGCTCATTAGAATTTGCCTGTATACCGTTACTACTTTAATAAGGTGTTACTTATAATATCAATCATTAATGCGAATCATTGCATGGTCTTTGGCCTTAAATTTTGTCAGTGATGAAATATATTTCATCACACCCGGACCGGCACCCCCCTCCCCCTCCCAACTTTGAACTAAAGTTGAGTTTGGTAGGGAGGGTGGTATACGTAGAGGCTGAAAGACATGGAATTGACCGGGCAAGGAGTATATTAAAGGGCCACAACTGTTGAACAGTGATGTACTTTAATGTCGACAGTTGAGGTCTCCTCAACTGGCACATAATAACTTGTTGAGAAAGTATTTAACAATATAACTAACCATTGCCTCTAACAAGCCATATAAATAAGTAACTTAGATGCATCTATTTTTTTTCTTTGACAAAGTTTGAGTTGTGTCATTGTACAACTTTTACTTTACACTAATTTGATGCAGCTGATGCAAATCAGAGAGAACAAATGGAATCTACAATTCAGCATACAGTACTATTAAACTTAAACTTATAGAATCTGAAAATAATTAAGAAGAACATGATTTTTTTTCAGCAAACTCAAAGACAGCATGGAAACTAAACTCTTAATCTAGAGTTGATGCTGCAACTGGTGTAATCTGAAAAAAAAGGTGAAATCACTCCATTAGAAAATCGGTCTGATAATTTAGTTTAAATACAAGGATAATATTGATCAGCTTTACAATTGCATTGTCATCATTGATAAAACAACTGGGAATTACATATATATTATAATTATGTACTAGTAGGTAATAAAATCGTACAACTGAATCTATATACTTACTGCTTCTTACTGCTCAGGGCCATCCTAGGGGTAATACTGTAAAAACAAAAGAAACTCATGTGAATCACAAAACAACACCCTCTCTGACAATGTAACATACCTATGAAAGTTTGTCATCTTTGCTGGTAGAAATAATTTTTGAGCAAAGTTAAAATTGGACTTACCTGTTCCTGAGACTGGTGTTAGACGATTAAGACTTTGGATAAGTCCAATTTTCCTATTATGCTTTAAATAACAGTTCAATTTGTGTTCAATGTTAATAATAATAATAATGACTAAGTTTCTGGCTCACTTACCACCCTCTTCTCCAGGTAGCCTGCATTGCACACTCTCCAGAACCACCTGTCTTCATTTCCCACCTCTTCGGCAATGATGTTCACCTCCGGGCCAAACCCTCCCACCATGATGTCAGGGAACAGGAACTCAGGTCCAGGAGGTGAGATGGTTTTGAAGGTGAAGTTAGTCACCCTCAGTCCACCACAGATCTGAGGAAAAAACGTTAAGATTGGTGAGGAAAGTTGTTGGTGACTTACAACTTGTCAGTATAAACGCCATTGAGGAAAACTCACAAAATATTTGGTACACACTGAATAAAGCCGATGTTTCAGTGACCGTCTGTCACCTTCCTCAGGGCAATACTGACTGGTTAACATTGAATAGCACACTCAGTCAGGTGTTGCTGCAACAGGTGTGTCTCTTTATTTAGTGACTTACCAACCTGATGAAACTATTCTTTAACTTATTCACAGGTATTTGGCAGACACTGCTTAATGACCAGTTCATCCACAGATGGTGTTATTCAATCAACAAGATAGGACACAAAACCTCGAGATCAAGAATACTTGACATGGGCAATTTAATCCATCCACATATGGACACACCAACCATCTCTCGTTCAGAGAGGAGGTGGTTGGCATGAGGTTCCTGGTGCCAAAATGTTCAAAATGTCTTTTCTGTGTGGGTACAGGCAGTACATATAGCAGGAACACTAGTAGAATCAGCAATTCTACCGGTAGAGATCTCGATGAGAGTCTTTTTCAACAAAGACTCTGATCACAGGAGTCTCTGTTTATGTGTTGGGATAGTTTCCCATTTACAGATCCTAAATTTCAAGTCAATCCATTGATCTAAACAAGGAGGTTAAATACCTCCTTGATCTAAAGTGACGTGAATCAAAGTTGAAATGTTCTGTCTTCTAAGCAAATCGAGATCTCTGTTGATAGAGTGTGATTCTACCAGCAGAGATCCCTATTGGAGTCTCAGTTGATCAAAGTTTCTGTCGACAGAGACTCGGTTTGCTTACCAGGGCACAATTCTTGATGGCCACCTCTTCAAACTTTGTCTCCCTGATGACCACAGTTGTGAAGAGTCTCCGCCCCTCTTTGGTGCAGATGGTCACCTTAACTGCTGAACATTGAAAACCAATGTTACAGCAACTTGAAACATTTAAAGCACATAAGGACTACCATGTACATGTACATTGTATCAGATACGCTGAAGAGGTACTACTAAGTATACTTGTTCAAGCTTGCTACATTTTTGGTTGGGTTAACTCTCTTTTTCTGCATAATTACCATGCCTAAATAGCACTTGAAACCATGTGAAGTTTTGTATCTTCCAAATCATAGTCCACCAAGACTTCATTGAAATTGGTAAAAATTAATTTGTAAACATGCAAGGACTCAGTACTGCCATTTTTTTTTACTTTTGCAGAGAATAACACAATAGTGTGGGTCTTGCCTGCTGATGAAACAGGATGGCAAAGTCAACTCTCAAAAACTGCAAAGGCAAAGAGCTGAACAGTGACTTCAATTGCTTTAGCAGTGCATTAGGAACACGAATAGCCCCTACAACTGGTAACAACTGATTCTACTGATTTGTATGTTGTGAGTTTGTGAATGCATTCGAAGTAACTGTGAAGATCAAAGGCTCAGTTCAACTCTCGCCAGCCTTTGCACGAACTAGCTTCACTGTGACCAAAATTTTGTGGCATATTGACCACGCTCATATCTGGAAGGGTTACTAAGTTTACATGTATCAAAATTTTTGAGGTATGTTCAGTTCAAATTGATTCAAATTTCTTACCTTCCCGAGCAACAGGTGTTGACAAAGTGTGCCCACGTTGTGTGTAGGCCAGCCTGAGGATTGCTGGTGTAGTAAACTGGTGGTGCAGCATGGTGAAGATAGCCGAATCCCTGGAGTTGAACATTCTGTAACCACTGCCACACATCTGAACAGAGGAAGCTGCCGAGAGAACCTGGATCTGCTGTTGAAATGTCACATAAATTATCGTATTAAAATACATTTTCTTTCTACCACACCACACAAGATCGTCTTGGAATTTACTTGCTTCTTTTTAAAATTTTTTGAACAGACCAAAAAGTTATTTAAAAATAACTTTTTGGTCTGTTCAAAAAGTTTTATCCATAACATTTCATTGCAGGTAATTTTCAAATTTTCAAAATACAAAAAAACCTGGAAAAAAAAATCAAATTACAGATAAACATGTACAATGTATATGGGTGAGTGAGTATATGGGTGTGGAGTCAATATTTTTCTTATCTTTTAAAGTAACAAAGCCATATATAAATAGCAAGTCGAAAGAACAACCTACACCTGTGCAAAACACAGATTTTTCAGTTATTTTTGGATGTTAGGTCAACATTGCATCAGCATTTTGTCTGTTGCAAATGACATCTTTTCCAAAACAGCATGTGAAAACTATGGACAAGATTATTTAGCGGCATATGCCATCCTTAGATATGTGAAAGACCGTTAATAAAGAGGCGTTCTGCCGAAATGCTATACACATTGAATTACAGGTTTTGCACAGGTGCAATACTGCCAGCTTGCTCATATATGACAGAGAGTTAAAGATGACAGGAGGAAAACCCAAGCTTTTCACCTTTCTGGTCTGTAGGAAGCCCCTGTTGGACATGTACCAGGTCCAGTCATCGCCCTGTAAGTCCACCTGGACCACCTGTAGATCCAGGACACAGTGGAAGGCACCAACTGTCTGGTCCAGGTCAACGGTAGACAACACTGTGTTACCAGAGAGTGTCCAGCTCTTGTACTGCAGGCTGAATTCAGCCAGCGGCTCTACTGCAAAGATCTATGAAATACCAAGAAAGATGGGTAAGTACAAATAACTTAGAGGTAAACAATCATGTCTTTTCAAAAAGTGCTATTGGTGCAGAATGCAGCATTGCAAAGTTGTGGCACTTTTTTTGCTTCCTCTATCTTATAGATTGGCACACTCCACCCAAATGTAGCAGAAGAGCAATGTCACGCAATACAGCTATTAGATGTTACAAGTTGCATGCAATGGTCAGTGGTTAATGCACTTCTCAACAAAAAAATTGGGATATACGTTGATGTGCAGTGGATATTTTCATCAAAGCTTGTACATAATTTTTAAACACATACAGCTAGGAATGATGGCATTAACCCATGTAGTTTAGATACAAGTAGATACACCACGAGGGTAAGTTTTCACATCTTTAGTAAATTTTATTGCTAACGTTTGAAAGACAGAGTGACCCAATTTACGCATGGGCAAAAACCTAATGTGCAACAAAACTGTTTGCACATACAAGCGTACAAAAACTGCGTATGTTGAACTTGGGTGAAAAATGGCCTGCTGCGACAAACGTAACGAAACACACGTTCAGATTGTACACCAGGCCTCAAAGTAACGTAAGATCTGAAGGTACGTTCTTGATGTATGTCAAAGCAGCCCGATTTACACGTAGAAAAATATGACATACACATTTTTTTGTACACTTGCATGGGTACAATACAGGTCATGAATCACATTTTTCTCTGGTACCTACCTCAGAGGCCACCAAACAGACCAGTTCTTTGAAAGTTACCTGAGGCACAACCCTCATGATGAGAATTTTCTGCTCACCACTGTTGTAAACTGTTACCCGGACTGAAACAAGGAATTTAAAAGTTTTTACAGATGTTGAGTTTTTGAGTTTTCCGTTGGATATTTGGTCAACATTGTATCGGAATTTTACCCATTGCAGACGATATCTCTTCCAACACAATATTTGAAAACTATAGACGGGATGTCTAGGCAAATATGACCTGAAACGAGACATTCTGCCAAAGTGCTGCATGTATGAACAATACATTATGTGTTCTGTGCAGGCGCAGTATCTTCTGTTAACAATTTCTAGGTTAGACTGTACTTACTGGAACGTGGTAAGCTTATCCAAAAGTCGTCCACTGGTGAGTAGATGACATTTCCACTGCGAGAGATGGTAACAGGTCGCATCTTGGACCTCTGTGGCACACTGTACGCCATTTTGCATCAGCTCCTATCAAAAAATATGAGATCTCTCTTAGTTTGAAGTCTATCGACAGTGTGATGATACAGTGTATACATGTGTTTTGGGAGTCAATGAGTCAAGAGTTACAGTCTTGGTTTTGCATCAAAGCTGCCAGACTCTTAAAGTAAAGGCCCCGTCACACATAGCCGAATATGGCCTCCTGAACACTGCTGAATCAAAACTTGCAAATTCTAATTCAACCTGTTTCAATAGGATATTTTGCAAAACATGGGCTTACACAACTTATACAGAAATTAATTACTGTACAGTTAAATGAAATGAAGTTTGTTCAGTCTAAGTCACAAATTTAACTCATGGAACTCCATTTGGAAAATATTAAAAGCCTTAGGATTGCTGTCTTCATTCAGTCATTTCCATGTCAGGTTAATATATGCAATATTCACACACTTGTTATTTCCATAATGACTTTTCCTTACATATAGTTCAGCAGTAAAGTACCTATCATAGTTTATGTATGGACAACTTACATGGAAGTGTGCTCTTTGAAATCATTGCATCTGACTTACATCTAATTTAAAAGTTGTCAAAATGGAACTGGACTGAGAACCTACGTTGGTACATACATCAAATACAGCTCATGGCATTCAAACTGGTCCAGTATAAGTAAGCAAACCCAAATAATTTTGCATGCTCACAAAACAATTTTGGTATCTCAAGATTTACATATAAAGTATTCCTGTGCAACATTACATTGTTAAGATAAAATTTTGCTTTTCCTTGCAATAGTTCTGGCTGATTATTGAAAGAGTGATACTGTCAGAGGGCTACTCAGGTTACATGTCAACATGTATTGCACCAAGATCTGCCGTACCCTGTTTTGAGTTCCCTCCCCTGTCAAAACATCTCTGTACGTAGTGTACGATAATAGACTTCTTTGTTATATGTCAAGTTTAGTCAGGCATAAAATCTAGTTGTACTATTGGCTTATTATATACATTACCTGTGCTATAGATCTCGTATTTTTCTTCCACCCTATCTCAGGTTTTGAACTGTTACTCCAGTAACAAGATGGCGAGCTTTCGCGGTTCGGTGTTTAACTAATGGCGTACACAAGGTCAAAGGTCCTACTGTGGATTCGTCCATTTTGAAATTTAAGGTCAAAACAAATAAATCAAGAAGATTTGTAAATCCGGACTGATTGCAACAAATAAAGTCACAAAGCTATGTTAAACTTTTCATAGCCCTTGAATTTTGGAATCAGTTAAAAACAACTTAATTCAGTGTTTGGCAACTCTTACATTTCTCGTGTTGGAATGGAATAGTCCATATCCCGTTCCGCCCAGCTCGAAATGCAGGGTACAGGGGGCGTGCATAGATGACATAATGGGGCCGTTCGTCAAAAACCAACAAAAGTTCATTATGTTGAAAAAGCAAGAATGACAAAAAAAGTACAAAATAAAAAGTTACAAAGCCAAATGGAATGTTTCTTTATGTCTTTATTATACCCTTTCATGGTAATAAAGGCTTAACATTCGTCCCTTGAAATTATTATGGTTCACTGAACTTGTGGACTAACAGGAAATGATGGGGCCCATGGGTGAGTCAAGTCGATTCTTATGAAGGTAGAATAAAGACTACATATAACTGTTACAATGAAACCACCAAAGATTGGCTCAAAAATCAGTTCTGTTTTTCAACTTACCTTGGACAGAGGACAAAAAAACGTTTACTATATCAATACTATATAATGAACAAGTAAATATCTTACCTTAAATTCCATGATGCTGTTGACATGGGATGTGTTTGCCTTGTGCTGTAAACTTCTGCCTTGTGCTGTAAACTTCCCTCAATCTACCTTCAATTTTGCAAAAACTCAGTTCGGTTTGTCTGTATGGGAAATGTTGGTCATATCACAGATAATTTTTTTTCTCTCTTTTTTTCCAGTTGGAGATTTTGGTGAGCAGCCGCCCTGGGATTGCAAAAAAGCTCCATGCTTTCTTTTCTTGCTTGACTGCAGTCATCCATGAGCAGGGTTGGAGGTTGTTTTTTTTCTGCAACAGACTCCAGAAGCTGGGAGAAGATTTCCAAACTCTAGAGCTTTGGCACCCATTCTTTCATGTAGCAAGCAACCATAGTCTTCAACAATTGCTTCAACTCTGAGTTTTTGGTAACAGTTTCAGATCCATGCTCTCTTTGTTTTTCTTTGAACCAAGTTGTTGCAAGCTGGATGCAGACTTGTGTTGTCACACTAGTTGAGACTGGCACTCCTTTCTTGAAAGGGCAATATCATGATTCATTACTTCTAAACGTTTATCCACAGTTCTTGGTCTCATTAACTTCCTTGGTGCAGATCTTAAGCTTCTTCATGATTTCAACAATAAGCATAATGTGTAGAATGGCCTATCCATTGGAATGATGATCCCAAGATATGCTGAGTGCTACTACCAGTTGAAGTATTATGGTTGGAAAGTTGTAAGCTGGTGGTCCCATGTTTTAGAATACTAGCACATGACAAAGAAATCCCATTTCCCAAAATGTGCCAGTCTGTGATGACTTGAAGTTCTTGTCATGGATTATGCTGGCCTGCTCCAACAACAGACCCTGTGTTTATGCCATGCATGCGGATTTTCTTGTTATGTAGACAGAATGGAGATCCATAACGTCATCTATTATGTCCAACAGTATGTCTTCTTCTATGTCTCTTGCTACTCTTGTCAGTAGCACAGGCTCTAAAGACTTTTGCCTTTTGAAGCATGGCTGAGGCCACAGCATTGTGTCCAATTGGTTTCTTGGCTTTTTTTGTCAGATAAGACATCTGTCTTGGTGGGATCATGATTACTGTGCAGTCAGAATCTTTCTTCTTGTAGGTCCTGAGAAAAAAAAAAAATTTTATGTACATCATTATTTACAGCCATCATACAAATATATGTAAATTGCTTAAGTACACATTTATTGACATTCTGGTAGTATGTAATCTATAGTATAGTAAGTCTTATTTCTTGCCCTGGCTAGTTTAGCACTATAGGGGAGCCTGTGTACCAGTCATTTTGTATAATGGGGCTCCAAAGGGTACAAAAATGTATAGCTCCCAGGCTAATTTTGGAGTGCAACAATTATTGAAATAGCAGTTTGAAGAAACGGGGGCCAAAAGTTGCAAAACACAATTCTTTTTTCAACATGTATGAGACACTCTGAGTAATAGCAGAATTTAGCAGGACGTGCTAATTTAAGAAGGTGAGAGCATGAGCAGAAAATAAAATGCAGCATATCTTCTGCAGGCAGTGAAAATTGTGCTCAAAAGGGAGTGAAACATTGTTTTTGTTAGTTGAAAACTTCACCTGGTATATAAAAAATGTCCGTACTTATTCTCCCGTGCTATTAAAGGACGAAGCTAAAAACTAGATATTTTTGGAGAAAAAAAAGTGCAATGTTGTAACCTCCATTACCGGTATTCTGTATATTTCAATGAGAACGGGCCTGTTGTGCCATTGGGAAGACACTTTACACAACTTTCCACAGTTCACTCAGGTTTTTCAAGATTCTAAAAGATTCAAGATATCTTTATTGAGCTATCGCAGTGAGAATATCACTGAATTGCAGTCAATTTACGGACAATTTGTTTTAAAAACGCTCACAAAGACAAATAATATTGCACATAATTCTGAATCCTTTGGTTAAGAATACTTGTTTGCAGTAAACTATATTACTGCTCGTAAGACTAAGATCTTTTAGTTACAGCATAAAAACGTTTAAAAAATGTACACGCAATATTTGGAGTTATTCAGTTTCACATGGTTAAAAGTAAATAAATTCAATATATATGTCACAGTAGAGATGGAAATCCAGTAGAGTTGCCAACTCTACTAGTAGAGATGACAATTGGCAGTAGAGATGGGAATCGTATTTATACGATTCTAGCAGGGCACAGTCATATTAGTTACCTAAAAATGTTTTGGAAAATAGACTGAATATTTTCACACCTCAATCATTACCCAACATCACTTAATAGCTGTTTGTACATGCCACTGAAATGTAAAACAGGGACATTTGCATCAGGCCATTATGAGTTAGAGACTCAATGTGCTAAACCGGTTTTTCCAGTTTAATTATAGTTAGTGACTGGGTATATAAGAGCTAATCAGTTATACCCAGCCAGTTCCAAAGTTGATGTCAAAGTGAACAGATCAGATATGGCAAATGATGAGCAGCAGAAAGCAGAATTCTACAGACTGGTTGAAGAATTTAGTAGTAATTGTGAATGTAGGCTTACCTTATAATATGATAAATTTGAATCTTTAGGTGTTCAGTCTATTTAAAAAAAATTGTTCCTTGCTAGAATTGGAGAATATCCTGGTCTAACTCAAAGAATTCCCATTTGTCCTATAAAAGATTAGAATTCCAATGTCTGGTAAGAGAATCTTCTCAGCCAGAATTGGCAAGGCCAGAGCAGCCTTTGTCATGCTGAAGAACATCTGGGCCTCCAGGGAAATCCACATGGACACCAAGGTACGCATTTTCAACTCCAACGTCAAGTCAGTCTTGCTGTACGGGTCAGAGGCATGGAGAATGAACAAGTCAACACAACACAGGATACAGACGTTCATTAACAACTGCCTCAGGCGCATATACAACATCAGATGGCCGGAGAAGATCCGAAATGAAGACCTGTGGAGTAGGGCAGGACAGGAGCCGGTTGCCATACAGATCCTGAGAAGGAAGTGGAGCTGGATCGGGCACACCGTCAGAAAGCCAGCCGACAACACCACCAGGCAGACTCTGTCCTGGAACCCAAGAGGGAAAAGAAGGAGGGGCCGTCCCAGAAACTCTTGGAGGCGAGACACGGAGAGGGATCTGTCTGAACTGGGAATGTGCTGGAAGGACGTTGAGAGAGAAGCCCAGAACAGAGCTAGATGGAGGGAAATCGTCGGTGGCCTATGCTCCGAACGGGGCCAAGGGCCCAGGTAAGGTAAGGTAAGGGTAAGAGAATCTGGAACACTCCCAGTAGATATTGGAGTAAAAACACCAGGATTCCCATCTCTACTAGTAGAGACTGGAATTCCCATCTCTACTAGTAGAGTTCCCAACTCTACTAGTAGAGATTGGAACTCAGTAGTATAAATACTAGGATTCCCATCTCTACTAGTAGAGTTGCCAACTCTACTGGATTTCCATCTCTACTGTGACATATACAAGTTATATTGGCTGCCGTAGTGGGGGTGCCAAACATATATAAGTTCCACCGGCAGTCGAGCCTCGCGCCCGTGCATTACAAAATACGGCGTGAATTTGGATGTCGAGTGCTCACTGGTATGGTAATGCAGATGGTCTAGACGTTTCGGCCACATGTGCTGGACGTTTCGGCCACGTGCCGAATGTCCCAATTCTGGACACTTCGGCCTCAAACAAGCAAGGCGAAAGCTAGCCTGTGTTACACAAGCACTCGGCCGGAGGTTAATGCGGCAACTTCGGGGCGGCCGGCCGCCAGCAGCGCGATTAGTCAGGCTAGGCGAAAGCAAACATGGCAAAATGAATGTATATTCTTGACAAATGCAGTCATATCTCATTCTTATTTTCTTTTTCAGAATCTGTTTCCTACGGTGCTACGGTACCATCGGCGATAGAATAAAATCCGTTTCATTAGACACAAGTTCGTGTTTCTTGTCATTAGTTTTCCAAGTGATTCTTACATTTCATTGGAAATCATATGAGCAGGTACGCAGAGACGTCGTCGGACAAAAGGGCGCGGTCCCTTTTGACTTGAAATCTTATTGTCAATTTACTCCGAGAGACGATGAGTATACGGACATACTTTATTTTAGTACAAGATAGCAACTTAGTATTTCAAATATAACTGAGGTGAGTTTTATTGCAGTATGTTCGAGAAGAGTATGAAACGTATCACAAAAAGGAGATGTCCAATACACTTAATTATTCCACAGATTTTCCGAATAATCGGTATGTGTTCATACACCATATATCTGATAACTTAGTATTGTCAATAAATAACGTGGCCGAAGTGTCCCCGGCATGTGGCCGAAACGTCCACCGCATGTGGCCGAAGTGTCCTAAAATGTCCATGGCCGAAGCGTCCATGGGCCGAAATGTCCTGCTTCCGTATAAACGAAATTTACAAATGCCATCAGTGATGATTATTGTCCGTACTTGTTCAGTAATGAACACATGTATGGGATAGGGGAATTACTGTAACGGTTTGTTCTGGCCCGTGGGCAGTTCAGTTTCTGGGAGTTTCTGGTTGCACGGCCTGAGACTTCTCTTCTCGTAGGGGGTAGCCATTCCCTGTACTCTGACGCGAACAGTGTTCTTGCGAATTTTAGACATAGCTGCTCTCTTCTTTCAGCTAACGTAGTCAGTTCAAGGCGTTGAAGTGCACAGGAGTACGTTGTGTATGAGTCCCCGAGGATGATACGGCACGCACGTTTCTGTAGCCTTTCGTACCAACTTGGGATTGTGTGGGTCCAGGGGACCAAGCTGGTACACCATACTGTATACAGAATTATCTCCACACTGTGCCGCTGTAGCAAGGGTACCGAAGTAACGGGTTCCTCACTGGCCGCCCAGTGCGGAACTCACAGGGAAAGTGGCGTCGACACTCGGGGCCCTGTGCGGAAGTAAGCTCCGCACTGGAATTCTAGTGCAGAAACGGCTTTGTTCCAGTGCTGAAACACCGTCAGGCCTGGAATTCCAGAGCTGAATCTTGACTCGGCACTCGTTTTCCGGTGCGAACTTCCACTCAGCACTCGTTTGCCAGAGCTCGGAGGCCGTTCAGCACTGGATAGCCAGCGCTCGGAGGCCGTTCAGCACTGGATAGCCAGTGCTGAATTCCACTCGGCACTCGCTACCAGTGCTCGGAGGCCGTTCACCACTGGATAGCAAGTGCCGAAGTCCCTAAGTAACGGATTCCTCACTGGATCGTTCCAGTGCTCGGTGACTCTTGGTGCTGGAAGCCGAGTTCTCAAATTATTTCGGCACTGGGCTTCTGGTGCTTACGTCGGCCGCGCGGCGTACAGAACAGTATCGTAGGCCAAGTCTATGTCTGTAAAAATGTGAGGATCTGAGCCTTGCAGTATTGTCCTGCCGATCAACTTGTCGCCCCGATTATAATTTGCTTCCCGGGCGGTACGATCTCAAAAATATAAGTGTTAGAGTTCAAAGGCGGCATCTCGGTACCCTTTCTAAAGACAAGGTTTGATTTGCCGATTTAGAGTTTCCAGTGCTGAGGCCGCCGACACTGGACACCAAGTGTTGACGTAACTTCGGCACTGGAGATCTAGGACGGAAGCCGCCTGTGACCTCTGTACACCGAGTGCTGAGAAAGGAACTTTAGGTCGCTTTAGGTCCAACATCTTCTGCAGTTCTTCCTTCTTCTTTTGGAGGGAGTCCATCGTGTCCTGTAAGGTAGCGGGGAGAGTTGGAGTAGGGCTCCCCGGCGTCGTCTCCGAGCCAGCGTCCGAGTCGTCGGACGGGTCGATCTCCAGGCCGGGACAGTGTTTGTTGGCCTTCCCTTTCTCATGTAGAGCTGTGGGTTGTCCGCAACCCGGGCACTTTTTCTTCCGATCCGCTTTAGTTTTCTTACTCATCTTGCAGAATCGCTCCCTCAAAGTACAGAATTGCTCAAAGTACAGAAATGCTCCCTGTTGCCAGCGTGTCGGGAACGGACTGAGGAGAGTCGGTCGCGGAGAGTCCTGCTGTTTACCCAGCATGCTGTGCGCGGGTAGTATGTGCCTTTTGAGCTGCGCCCCAAAAGTAACCTCCTTACGAAGCAAGTGTAAATCGTTGTCAAGTCAGTAAGACAGGCTGAATCTTCTCAGACGTTTCAAGAGGTAGAGTTTCTTGGATGCTGCCCCTAACATTGAGTTGACTTGTTTGTCTGCCATACAGTCTGCCATGATGGTACAATGATGGCTGCTCCAACATAGCTGTCACTTTCTGTGGTAGCCATGTTGGGGCAATCTGGCCATGGCAGAAAATAAAGTGGCAGCCATGTTGGGCAGCCATGTACCAACATGACAATAATTGTCCCTAAGTATATAACGTTAGATCTAAAAAGTAGTACCAGTACGGATTTGAATCACATTATGTTGAATTTGATTCACATTTTCCTGGCATTTTGAAGCAAATTCACATACAAAAGTGTCTGTACCTACGGTACCCATGTACATGGTCTTTGCACCTTAGCACACCATGGTGTTCAAACATTACCCTTGTTTTGCTGATCTTCATGACCCAATCAACCGACTCTTTGTAGACTTTTGTACTCTACTAACTGTTAATCTCACCCGACTGATGAACCTCATCGACGATTTTGTAACGTTATTTGTAATGTTATAATGTAAAAATACATAACGTATTTTACTTAAAGAAAAAAATGTTGGACAATGTTCAGACTTCGTTGGAAATAGTAGGAACCATTTTCAACGAAAGATACTGTAAAAGGTTAAACAAGAACACGAATATAATTGTTACCTCTTTTGGGAACTTTTCACTTCCGCCAGGTTGTGAGATCGCCCGTAGAGCCCGTATTTCGTAGAGCTAGAGATGGTCATCGACGTCGGTGTGCACTGTGTTACACCGACGACAGACGCCGACAGTATCATATAACTAGTAGGACTATGAAATGCTGACGACGCGCTCCAGGTAAGCCTGCATGAGCGTTCGGATTGGTTGGTTGGTTGGTTGGTTGGTTCGTTCGGATTGGTCCTGCGCACACACGACGCTGTAATGTAAATGAGTTGGTGACTCAGGACTGCTGATTATATATAGAGCTCGTAGACCTGGTGCCTATTGACAGAGTTGCCCTATTAGATTATGTGCTTTTTTTATGTGATTTTGGGAACCTTACAGTACGGCGTTATGGACTACATGTTGTACACGCCGATGTAACCTTCTAGGTAGGACACACCAGAGGACAGAAAAGGTAGGTATTGTTTAGAGAGCTGTAGTACATGTACTGTATTGTGTGAAGAAAATATGTGCCAAGTACTTCCATTTTCTACGGTGTAATTTGTAAGGAACAATCATAATCATACACCAGAACTTGGCCCGCTAAAATTGATATCACATTATGAAAATATTGAAATAGTACAATTCTAAGACAGGTAAGATAGCTGGATTTCAAAACAGAGGTAGCAGAACGAGTAACCTTAAACAACAGAGATATACTAGTAGCATACTCGGACAAATGGCTTGTTTTTCCCATCCCGTCTCCGTTCAGGTATATCCGGGCGCACATCTTGTACCCGCTGCGCATAATGTATAGTAAGTGTAAACCCTGTACAACCCTGATCATCTTTCGGCCGTATGGTTTACTAAGTTTGGCTCACTTTCCAGTATAATAGTACTGTGTCATACATTCTCGAACTCTTTGCCCACCCAAAAGTCAAGTCTGTAAATTCTACGCATGATTGCTCGTACACGAACTACTTTGCCTACCCGTGCTAAACAAAATATCAACAATCTACCCTACATATTTAAACGTCTTAAAATGTGGTGAAAAAATGCTTTTCCTTGCACATTGAATCTGCAACCCTCGACTATATACATAGCAACAGAAGTGCCCGCATGGAACAAGTACGACGTGTACGTCACTGGTCAGACACATCTTGTACAAGCCGTTGTGTGTGCTTCACACACACACAATTTTCTCTGTGTAGCCTTCGTATAGCATCATCGTCAACGTCCTATTGTGGAAAAAAAACATGTTGACAGAACCGAAATACATGTACAGAACAATTTTGACATTTATATACTGCCAAAAAAATTCCTCTTGCTATGGCTCAGAGATTTGGTGTAGGGCAGTTGGGACACTTTACTCATCATACTCAATGGTGTTATTTTGTATCCCTATTAGCAAGGACATTATATACCTGATATATTCTGTAGGATAAAACGGTTACTGTACTGCATGGACATACATGATCGAGGATCATGATCACCCCATGCATTACTTTGTAGCTCTAGGAGGGGAAGTTCCTGACAAAGGCAGGGTTCCCGCCATAACTGCCATGAGTTAACATGTGACACAATTAAGATCCACATATCACCAACAGTACTTCGTAAGGTCGCAGTCATATAAATCAGAAATTATCAATATACCTTGCCTCAGACTTAATAGTGAGTAGAGAGTCACACACCAAGTTACATGTACACAAATCTACACGTACACAACTTTATCGCCACCTCAGTGATGCGTACAGGTAAAGTACATGTACAAACATGGCGGCGCGAATGTCGTCCTCTGAACCTCTTACCAAGTGGAATGTAAAAGAATTGTACTGAATTGAAGAATCAGATTTCGTCCACGGATTTTACTGATCCAAACCGAGGAACAGCCTAAAATGCATTTTCGAGGTTTTTGTTTCAGCCTGCACAGGGCTCGGACTGTTCACAACTTGCTCCCGCGGCACCGCCGTCGCTCAGTCTCCACCGCTACGCGCTCCACCCGGCTCCACCTGCACCCGTTCTTTTTTCAACTGGCGGCCGGAAACTTTCATCAAAAAATCCTTGAGGATGGCCTAAAATGGGTAAAATCTGCCCAACCCACTGGTGTAATCAAACAAACAAACAAACAAACAAAAACTCACAAACTTTGTGTCCCTAGCATGTGCACACGTTTGTGCACCGTCGTGGTGAAGACAATTTCACCAACATGCACTCTGTGCAACATGCACAAACCTAACAATGTTTGTCGTGATCAGGAAATTCTTATCTTTCTTTTTCAGTTTGCGTGTCGAACTTCACTAAGTTGAAGACTGGACTATGCAGCAAACATGCTCAACATTTTGTTCATGTGGTACAAGAAGAAAACTAGCAGATATTCATGGTAAAACGTAATGTGTCGTATTTATTTTCCGTTCAAGATTCGGTGCTTGCCGCCATAATCATACTACCGATCTCTTTTTCTTTTGCCGTGACAAAGCTTTTAAAATGTCGCATTATTAGCACATTATTAGAAACCTAAATTACAAATCTATCACTGTATGGTGTCACGTTCTACCCCCCCCCCAAAAAAAAAACGGACTGCAATGCACTCTTTGTTACTGAGTCGCTATGAGTAACCATTCTGAAATCTCTACGCGAGCTGCAGCGCATTTGTATGAATGACCCCACATACAAATCCCTGCAGACAGTTCATGCGCCCGGTACAGGTAGTGGAGTGTTAAAAACTCTACATTGTAAGGTGTTCTACAACCTTCGCCACTGTGTGGGACTGAAACCACCTGTTAGAAGATCTAACAGACACAAGAACTCATTTATCCCTAGAACTCTGTATGATGATGTAAAGCCTTCAAGTCTCTGTGTGTACATTGTCGTTGTTGCTGTGTGCAGATTTTAATATTCTTGTATAATGTTTTATTGTTTTTAACGCTAATGATCTTTTAAACGAATTGTTCTTTTACAAATGTACATGTACTGTAAAATCAGCGCAATTTAGTCGTTGTGACTACCAAGTTGATTGCACAATAAAGTTTGAAAGTTTAAATTACACACAGTACAATGATGAGGCATGCCTGATATTTCTCTACCCCACACGGCAAGTATAAGCAGTATCGGCCTTAGAACGACTGCGATTTTCCTCCCCGTCATTGTAAACTTAAACGTCTTTTTAAAGTTAGGACCCGTCATAAATTCAGTATCCATCCTATTGTAAAATAACGAAAAGTATTTGGGATTTCTGGAGCTGACAGAATCAGAAAACCTACGAGTGTACGGAGCGTAGAGAGCGCCGAGGTCCTTTAAACACACAGAGTTTTCTTATGTTGTACGCCCAAATATTCAAAATTTTAACATAAAAAACGTGTCAACCAGTCGTGTAGAGTATGCACATAAAGTTTTACACCAAAATTGGTAACGATTACTATATATACTGCTGGGTCGAACTATGGGTATGTACGGCGGAGCGACAGGTAGAGTGAGGTATGGATATCATGGCAGTCAAGCTGTAGGCGTTGTGTATTGTACGTAAATGTAAAATCCCCTTTGGTGGGCCTCATGCAGCTAGTAGCACAAACAAAGCTCTAAGGTACCGATGTCACGTAAAGGTGATCCACGTCACTTCTGCCCCACGGGGTAAACGTTCCACCCGCATGTAAAAAGGGACAAAGGTTCTGAGCAATCTGGATAATGCTTCTTCTGATTTCGTTAAGTATATTGAATGGTGAATTTTGACTACCTATAACAACGTCCGTTGTGCTGAAAGGCTATTGATATTTTTGTATAGACAGGTGCGCCAATAGTAACTGCAGCATGCGATTCCGACGGTACTGTTGGCCTGGGGGGCCCAAACCAAACACGCACCCAAACCTGTGCGACAGACGAGATGAAGCGGCCCCAACTTCTTTTTTCACCGATTAAAGTAAGCTTTAATACTTGGCAACAGCTAGCTAGAAGTAAATGATATAGAAAATAAACTTTAACAGCGTTGCCAGCTCGCGTTGCTCTTGTGCTAAAATCCTAGTGGCATTTTTTCATAGACTCCAAGGCGGTTGATCCAGGGACCCCCAAACCAAGCACGCATTTAAACTGTGCGGCACACATTAGAAACGGCCCCAAATCCTTGAGTCTTTTTTTCACTGATTAGAATAACCTTTAATACTTGGCAACAGCTAGCTAGTAGTAAGTGATATAGAAAAACTTTAACAGCATGAAAGTCCATATGTGTTGGTACAAGTCATTATGAAATAAAGACCAACACTTTTTAGACTACAGAAAGTCTAGTTTCTGTAGTCTAAAAGTTAAAGCTTAGTCTTTATTTCATAAAAACTTTAACAGGGTTGCCAGCTTGCTTTGCTTTATGCAATGAGGTTTAATATAATATACATAGCTCTATACCATGGTTTCCTGAATTTTTACATATTTTGCAAAGTGAATTTTACATATTTTGCAAGGTGGATAAAGGGCGCTTCACCCTCGCGAATTCGAAGGTTTTGTCAGCTATTGAATAATGTAGTTAGCCTGACAGAACCTCGCTTTTCGCCTTCCTCACTAAATTACAAATCTATCACTGTATGTTATAATTAGTTTGCTGATCCTTGAGCGCCGGACAAAGAGCTTGTGTTCACAGGCTAATAACGTAGCCTGGTAACCAGACCGCCGTGAGCTCAGCGCTATCTCTTCGGCGCTGAGAGCGTTTCGGACCGCCAAACCATACCACGCGTCGGGGAGGTTTTAGGTTTCTTCGCTCACAACGACGGCAATAGAAGACTAAGCAATCGTTTGGTACCTAGGCTAATGATAATGTAGTGTGTGGCTGCCTTTTTTTTAATCAGCTCTACTTCATGTACTACATGTATCTCATGCATTTGAAGACGAATAAAATGACCACCAATACATATTTCTTTTGCTCTTTAAAGTGAATTTTAAATTGGCCCTTCCATTCATCTAGCCCAAAAACTTTTTCTTCTGTCAGGTGCCTTTGTTTTTTCAGGTCTTTCCGTTCTCTTTCAGTTCAGTAGGGTTTCTAATTTCACTCTATAGTATCAATTAATTTTCGTCTAAAATGCAAAAGTCATATCTTCAGAATTGTACTTAATAATCCTGATACATATATATAAGGGCTTATAGTCCCCACAGCTAGAAACAGTTAGCCATAGCACCCGTCCAAACATTGCTGCATGTACTTGGGCCGCCCACATATCAAATATCCCCATCTAGGTATCAAAACGTGGTAATTTGCAGGGGGGGAAATTTGAAGGCTGAGATATTTCATTTTTAAAAATTTTTTTCTAAGCCTCCCTTCTTCCAAAGTGATCATAACCCTAACTTGGCCTAATATAAAAACACAATTTGCAGCGTTCAAAATATTTTTTTTCAGCCATGCAGGTTAGGTGCAGGTAGGCAGAAATACCTGCACAGTTCCAATTTTACCTGCACTAACCTGCATATACCCAGTACGTGGACCAGTGCAGGTTAGGTGCAGATAGACATCAGAAGTACCTGCACAGCTCCAATTTTACCTGCAATAACCTGCATATACCCAGTACATGGACCAGTGCAGGTTAGGTGCAGGTAGACATCAGAAATACCTGCACAGCTCCAATTTTACCTGCATTAACCTGCACATACCCAGTACATGGACCAGTGCAGGTTAGGTGCAGGTAGACATCAGAAATACTGGCCTGCACAGCTCCAAGTTTTACCTGCACTAACCTGCATAATTATGCAGGTGGTATTTCAAGCCCTGCATTTGTAATATAACTATGTTTTGAAATTGTTATGCAACAAACATTGTTCACCAAATAACAGGTACAATCACAGGACAAGTACCCAAGATAGTCAGCTACTAGTATTCATTTATCTTTAGCAATAAATATGTGGTCACTGGTGTCACTCCTTAATCTTGTGTACAAATCAATGCTAAATTCTCTTGGCAACTGTTAAGAATCTGACCATATGAACAATAAATAGCAATCCAAAAATATTACTCCAATGGCTCAGATAGCTGACCCTAATTAAAAGCTACTCAATACAAGATTCTATGAGTTAACATGTCTAAAGCTGTGTCCAAAACTGACCCACATTTCCAACACAAACACTATTATAGAATGGTTAAACACCAGTACCTACTGGTCAAATAAGACTCTTAAACAAGATGTGCAACTCACCTTAATGAAGGAATGTCTTATTTCTCCTTATATGATCTTATATGTGGCACCAGCACAGCATTCAGGATGACAGACCTTATCCTCTGATTCTTCAAGAAGATGGCAAACAGTTTTGAATTGTTAGAATTTGTTGAAGTATTCCTTTAACATGCAGTTGTAACCTTTGACCCAACACCTGAACACAGGTGTGGCTGCATCTTGTGTTTGTTTGTAGTCACTGCCTCAGTGGGTATTTATGCCAGCGCCACCTAGTGTCAGGTACATGAATCACAGCCTTAAAACATGTTTACATGGAACACACGAGGGCAAAATTACTCAAATCTGTGCAGGGCATTATACATATTAAAGATTCTTTAGACTTGAATAAAAAGAATGTGAAAAAAAAATCAGACACCTTCCTTAGAGTTTCTGAGTACTGCTTCTCAACGCAATATCTAGCCAATGGAGAAGCAGAACTCCAGAAACATCAAAACATATTAAGCAAGTGAAAGACATGATTATACTATATATATGTGTTATAGTTGTTTTAACCTGATAAAATTATTGATATGATTAATATATAATTGGAAAAAGAAGTACATTATGTTGTTTTGTTCTATTACTTAATTATTGCAGCTGTTTCATTTGAAGTTCAAAATATAAATGCTCAAGGATTATGGTCTTTCTATTCTGCAGATCAACCATGGTACTAATTACTGAGGAAAGTCTCCCTGAACATTGGGCAGCCACATGTACAACAGAGAATGGATTTTCACTCAGCTGTGATGAAATGGAAATCATCATGCTTAAGTCACAACAAGTGGAATACTGGACAGGACACTATACCAGAACTGGATCCTCAAGATTTCACAAGGAATGGAGGATCTGGACGTAGTTTCCGTCTTTGGAGAGCTGATGTTTCAGCTTACTATGGACTGTGTTGCAGTTGTGTAGAAAGTTGCTGAAACTTCATGTAACCAAGAGTGAATTAAAGGACATAATGTCATCTTCAACAATCTTGCTATGTGTGCAAGTATGGAAGATCAGAAGAATTGCACGACACCATGCAAGGATAGTGGCCACCACTGGAGCCCCTACACTGCAGAATCAGGTAGGAACACTTGCCTGATCTTTTCAATTGCAGCTAGTGAATGCTAGTGAAATGTGTGCATGCAAATTTCCAATAACTCAAAGAGTTTGTCATTCTCTACCTGATATAACTGAAATTCAGGCATGACACTTAATATTCTTTTACAATATTGTTTCCAGTTAAGCCAAGGTAAGTGAAACATGTTTTGAAACGGTAGTAACAAACTGTTACGCTTTCACAACCCCCCAAAACTATCAAGCAGTCAATTGTCAAATGTGTGGTGGATTGTGTTTTATTTGTTGTGTTGTATCGCTGGCAAAGGGCTTTCAGGAAACAAAACAGGGTGTTTGATTTTACCTTTTAATGGGACAGTGTAAATTTTGCTGTTTGGTCAAAGTCTCCATTTACTGCAATTTTCTCAAGTAGAAAACTCAGATTTGAAAGGATATACTATACAGAATTGCTATATCAACAGATTAGTATAATGCTATCTGCAAAAACATGTACTTTAAACTTAAATGTAGCTTCTTAAACTTAAACGTAGCTACACTTTACACTGATCAATTGCTTACGTCATGAATCAGTTAAGTGTCGTGTGAATAAGCTGTATCCTAACTCTTGCAAGATTACGTTTTGAAGTGATTGGTCATTAATTATCCTGATGAAGGCGACAGTGGTCGTCGAAAATTTGATCTCTGTGTAATCCTTGTTTTGGAATAAAGTTCTACGTTTTGCTATGATTACTACCAACACAGATGAACTTTCATAGAAGCTACACTTTGTACATTTCATTACAGAAAAAACTCTTTCAAGTGTATCAAATTTCCATTGTCAGAGACAGAACACAGTAGTGTCAGGGTTCAGTTCAAATCCTGACGTATAATCAGATAACCAAATTTATCAACCAAACTCATTTAGCATGTCTTAATGTAAACATTCCCCATAGCGGAGTAGTTATTTTGAATCATTGTTTCCGCAAGATGGCGTGCATGCATGATACCTATATGACGTCACAAAACTCACAGCCTTCCCATGAGCCTGTGTATACGGCAAAAATTAAGACCAGGGTAACTATTGAAATGTACTAGGTGAGAACAAACTTTTGCTCTACAAACTCAGTAAAACTCAGTTACACTCAGACTCATTAATTGCTAAAGAGTAACTCAGGTTCCGTTTGTTTACTTAAAATGATACTGCCAGGGGCTGTTTCTTTGAGAAAAACATTGCCGAGGGGAGTGACAAGGGAGGGAGGGGGGAAGTAGTGGGTGTTAATCTGTTTGATCTGTTTGCAGGCTGTGTTTTGGTTTAGATGCATGTAATTTAGGCCACACCAATTTAATTTGTTGGTTCTCGGATTCGCCTCTTCGTTTTTTTCTGATTTGCAAAAAAAAAAAAATTGATTCTGGTCCTGAATCAACTAAAAAATGCTCATGTTTTGCCCCCCAACAGTTGAGGAAAGTCCTTTTCTTCCTAGTTGTTACAGTTTTCCCATCTATCATTGCAGTGGTTTGATTAAAAGTTCAAAATTCAATGTTTAAATTTTAACCCAGCCTTTTGTGTTGACTTCATGGCTCATTTTGTAGCATTTAAGCCTATAATAGGATGCTTAGACCTGTTTTTATTTTTATTTTTTTTCGCCCTGTCGCTTCATATTTTTTCTGAAAAAATCCGAGAACCAACAAATTAAATTGGTGTGGCCTTAAGAGGCTTAGAGCATTGCTAATGTCATAGAAAGTATTTAACTTGTGAAGTACAATTTCAACATTTCACCATTTCATTATGAAATCATGACAATCACACCCCATCAGCTGCTATTGAGAGTTATTTCCACATTTTTATAATACTGGAACAATTGTAACTTTTTTGACTGCCAATGAACATTTTAGATTTTACTCCAACTGTACAAATTTTGTGTTTTGCAAAATCATTGTTGAACTTATTTTGCATATGGGAGACTTTAAACAACTATCTTGTTATTGCATAGCATTTTCTAGATTTGAGGGTGTGCAGCTTCGATAAGAGACGCCAAATAAACTGGGGTGTGCCCCCTTAAAAGTTGTTTCTGTATGTTTACTTGTCAGACCACGCCAGGTGTCCAGTTTCAACATCATGGCAGAAGAAGAACTACAACTTAACCAGCCAACCCAAGAGGTCGGTGCTCTGCAGCAGCGACAAGAATGGGCAACATCAAGGGCTCTGGAGTTACAGATAAACAAGATCATGCAAGACGCATCGGCCATCAGAGCAGAGCTACCAAGCACGGAGCAAGGACAGTTTGAGCCAAATCGCTTGCTTCACGGAGTCGTCAAACTGCATCAATCCACAGGGGATCTGCTACTGGATGTTGGGGCATGTGTGGAGCGTAATCAGTACCACCCCCAACAACATGCCCCCAACATCAGGAGAGGGGCACCGGTGGAGAGGGACCCATCAGCTGCTCACACCAACCAGACAGCAGCCACAGACAATGGTGGGGCACTTCCTCTGCAAGACCAAGTCTTGGGAGGGCAAGATGGGCTCAATGGAGACTTCATCGGAATCCACCAAGACAATCAGGTATTATTAAGTAAATTTTTTCTAGATGTTACCTGAGAGCAACACCATTAATTTACTTTGTATCTTTCATGAATGAAAAGCGCTTGTTTAAAACATAACTTTTCCTCAACACAGTCCATCAGTCCGGGTGGAGAAACAACCTACTTGCCAGCCACAACCGACTTGGCCCCCATTGCCAGTCCATCGGTGAGGAGTGCCACCCCAGCACCTGGAAACTTTCTAGTTTCTGGCAAGCCACCAACAGTGCGCCCCACCCCTGCACTAGAAGCCAACAAGACTTCGAAACCACAGCCTGCAGTCCACTCAGACCTTTGCCACAACTATGCACCAAGGGAGGGACAAGAGCTAGAGGCAGAAGCTTTGGATCATGACGAGCAACATGGCACCCAGCCACCCACCAACAGAGCTGCCACAGGTTCATCTGCAGCCCAGCTGCCCTTCATGACATCTGTTGCCAGTGGACCAAGGGCCATGATCCATTTGGAGGTATGACCTTTTCCTTAAGTTATTACTTGGACAAACTATAGTTACTACTCTCTTGACTTGCCACATTTTCAAACAGATGCATTCTTAGCTGCATCACTGTTGAGACTTTTTCTTAGTAAGAATTTCAAAGCTAAGCCAAAACACATTCAAAAACAGGACCAAACCATGTAATTGCTTGGAAATCACTGTCGGACCATAAGGAGCTGCTTGAAGATCACTGATGTTGTGTCTCTTGTTAATATATCATCACTAGAAACAAGCGGAATCAAATTACAACATGCTTGTCTTTGTCCCCCAGGGGGAACACTTCCCAAGGCTACAGGCTGAAGAACCAGACTAAGCATGAGGCCTGTTTGAGGTAAAATACATATTTACTGAATAGCAAATTATAACCATTGTTTAACAAGAGCCAAGGTTTCAACTGGTTCCTCAGAGACTACGCACCACAACTTGAATAAATTTGAGATGAATGGCAAACATTGAAATTTATTCAAGTCTAAGGGATGAATATTTTGTCTAGCCCGGGTACCATCCTGGATAGTTTATGTCCACTCTGATAGTGAATACCCAATAAGGATGGTACGTATACCCAGGCTATATTTTGTCTTAAATTTCCTCAAACATACATACTATGGTCTGAATAGTTGTTGTAATATCAACATTGGTTGTATTACAGGACTTCCAGAACTGGACTCTGATGGGCTGTTGGATTCCTTCATCATTCATCATGAACTTCAAAGTGTGCCATACAACAAACTGGCACACAAATTAGACTTTTGATTTTCAAGAAATAGCAAACTTTTCTGTCCAGTCTGCCTTCTTCCATTAGCTAGGAAATTGGGTTATTTGCATGCATGGCTTGCCATTCTTTGAAGCACTGTATTGCAAAGCAATGCCTTACAATATATGCAGACAGTGCAAAGCAATACCTTACAATACATGCTTTGTTGTGTATGTATATAATTATACTATCAGGCAGTTGGAAAAAAAGTAACCTAACAAGATCAGTAAGGTGAAAAAAAAGCAAAATTAGATGTTTTAGTAAGTGCAGATTTTTATCTATTTTGTCAAGGCTGACAACTAGGAATCTGTATAAACCACATTGTGTTGCATTTTGAGATTTCCCTAGTGACTTATGTTGGTAAACAATATGATAATTAAAATGTTTTGTTCATTGTACATGTAGCTTACTGAAGAGGTCCCCAGTTTTTTTTTCAATTTTTTCAAGTTTATTCATCTTAGATAAAAAAATTGATGACAGTGGCCTCTGGTACTGTATACTTATCAATCAATAATTTTTACCCATTAAACATAGCCCTAAAACAAAAGATTAATGTAGTGTCATATATTCAGGAGAACACTTTGGTCCATAATATACCTGTAACTAGGACAATATTGTCTTAATGAACTTTTGTTGGTACAAAAATAACACCACGTATCCCGAACACCAAACTATATGAAATTTTGATAAAAACAATAAAACAAGACTAGCTTTTCTCGGGCATTCTTTGCTATTTGTGATATTAAACTATACATTGAAAAGATGTGACTCCACACACTTACGAGTACCTGTCACAAGAAGGGGGGGAAGATGGGGAAGAACAGGGATTATGGAAAACCAGTTACACTGTACAGGTGGCTACAAACCAGCTTGCATAAGGTACAATACATGATTCTGAATATACACCTACTTTTCAAATAGCTTGGTTGCCATCCTTTGTAGTTACCCCTTGCTCCCAATTGTGGTAGCCAGCAACAATAGAGAGCCGATGGTAACTACAGAGAATGGCAACCAGACTACTTAACAAGTAGTAGATACTATCAGTACTTGAAACATTTCCAAATCTATCCCGTTGCTTCATTAACAGTTTTCGTGTTGTTTTATCACACTTTGGTCTGAAAATATCCCCTATTAGCTTTGGAGGATAAGTGTTCTACTATCTGATAGCAGCCCTAGCATGATGACTGGAGGCTTGAGATGTCTGAGTCTTCTGTGCTGCCAGAGCTTCTACAATCCTGGGCAGTTTCACAAGTCTTTCTCTGACATGTGCAGGAAGGGTCACACTCTCACCATACCTGTGAAGTGTAAGAAAAGATAACATGGTTGTAAAGCCACACCAATTTACTGTAATTCCTGATTTTTTTTTCGCAATACTTTTATGCTCATGGGCTTCGTGGTCACTTCTGCACCACAAATTTATCGTTTCAAATAATTTGCAGTTTTTATCAATGCAGTAAAAGTTCAATATTCACTGTTTGAATCATAAACCAGCCTGGTATGTTGACTTCTAATACTCACCTGTGAACTTTGCCTGAGGAGTCGACGTACTTGACTGTTGTGCTTGTTGCCATGACAACCAACTGCGTCCCATCCTGGTACTGCACCCAGATGTCACCCGAGGTCAACTGGAGGACGGAAAACAAAACTTCTAGGTCAAAACTCACTTCTGTTATTGGTATATCATATCATATAAGCTGCAAAGGGGACTGGCTGAAAATCTTAGGATCATCATTATCAGAACTTGTACATGTACAATGTACATATAGTTTGGAAGGAAGCTACCAAGGAGATTCAATACTTCTTCCTTTAGACAAAATCATCAACAAACCAAATGCTTGTACTTTGTAGAACCAAGTCAGTGCTAACTCCAGTGACATACATGTATGATATAATCATGTACAATCTAAACATAGCCGGTTTGTAATTACACATTTACAATATTTTATGACTCCAGGAAGACTAGTGTAGTATATGTACATACTCATTGACGGAGATCTGTCAAATAAACAAACAAAAGCTGGTTGCAAACAGACCTGAGAAGCCCGCCCGACATCCTGCACAAAGGTGCTCTTCACCACCTGGGTTGCTCTTGGCAGGCCGGCTGCTAGGTGGCGTTTCTCAGAGTTGGTGGTGGCCTGTGCAGGAGGCTCCCGGGTGTCAGCCCTGCTAACTGTGGAGGCTGCACAGCTCAGGACTGTACCATCATAGGACATTACCTGTGAAATATGGGAAACCACTCAGATTGGTAAAAGATAGGAGTAATGCACTTCCCTAAACCCTGGCCATGTGCTCAAATCACATTTCATTCCATAAATGATGTATAGTAATATCATTACTTTTTTCCCAGTTACAAAGTTTCAATGTGTCCCAAGTACTTTGGGATGACAATATTATCAGCGGTCAGACCACATGTTCATATTCCATCAGTTGGGCTATCTGTCTCTACTAGGGCTATCATCTTTAGATTCTGTATTCATTGTGATTTTCTGTGTTCTTCAGTCAAACCTATATATACAAGTGACCCTCTCTAGTCTCTACATAAGGACCACCTGGCCAATGTGACCACTTTTTGATGGTCCCGATAATTTTTCCCTGTCTATAGTGACCACCTGTCCACATTGACCAGATTTCATAGGTTCCCTGAGTAGTCTTCTTGAGAAGTTTTGACTGTAAATGCCAATAGGCCCTACCGATGCAGATACGGGTGCCTGGCTGGGTGAGGTGACTGTCCCCACGGTGATGTCTCTTCCCGTACGTCCGGCCTGTCGTGGTGAACCCTTCCCCTTCTTCTGCTCGCTCCCAGTGCCCGCCGGCCGCCGACTGATGATGGCTGGGAAGTACGAGTCCTCCCCGCTCTTTTCCGCCGTCGCTGAGATGGCAGACTCCAGGTCCAAACAGCGCCGCCGGGCCTGACGATAGGAGAGAGGGATGAAACAGATGGAAAACTTTATAATATAAAACAAGAAACAAGAGATTTTGAACCTCTGTGGAAATATCTAGAGTTTTGAAAGTATACTGGCAGAAGGTCTAACATACTTCAAGATGTACCTGGTCTAACATACCACAATATAGCCTGGTTACAAAACCCATTTTAGAGTCTCTCTTATTTTATTTTTGCTGAGACTGAGAGAACAAAAGAGATTTGGCAGCTAAAATGGGTTTGGTAACCAAGCTCAGCTACAACAGGCCTTTGCAGCGGGATATGAGGTTGAAAGTAAAAAAAAAACTTTTTGTGACAAAGCCTAAGTGGATGTGACTTTTAGTAACTATGTGGGTGGACCTTCTTGTCAATCTGTGGTTACAAAACATCCCCCTCCCTTCCTGCCACTCTACTGCATGCAAATACCTACAAACACAAGGAAACACACAAACACACCCAAGACAATACCTCTGTACTCGCATGTAAAAAGTATCTGTTATTTCCCATTACTGCCCATTGGATCTGCTGTGTTGAAATAAAAAATACATTGTACAAGTACAAGTCACCTCATGTAGGTGGTCCAGCATCCTCCTGGTATCCACGGCAACCCTCTCAGCCCCGCCCACATCCTCCAGACTGTAGCTCTTCCCACTGGACTCAATCACTCTTGTCTTGTAGGTGGACTGGTGGATTTTGGCACCTACAGAAACATGGAACAAGAAAATCAACAGTGAGCCACGAGCCACTGTACTAATGATTGTTTAAAAATAGGGCTGAAGACAGTATGGGATCAATGTCTAGTTAGAATCTAACTTAGTAGATGTGCAAGGGGTAGGTGTAACGGGTCATTTGGAGTAATATAGCCAGCTGCCGCTGTGCTGCGTGCCTGCAAAGTTGGTGTGTTACACCAAAGGGCAGTTAGTAGTTACAAAGATGCAGATACTTTTCTGCAGAGATTATTACTAACCACTGTAGAAACAAGCCTCAAAGTCTGGGTGTGGGAAGTTCTCCATCAGCATACACTTGGCCTGCCGTGTGTAGAGGGTGACTTTGGGAGTCTTGGAGCGCACCAGCTGGACAAACCGCTTGGCGTACAGGTACTTCTTCTTGTGCCTGGAGGGGAGCTCGTGGAGGAGGTAGGTGTGGTCATCCCCAGGGGGTGGGGAGGGGGGCCGCTCAGACAGGGGCTGGCCCCTACCCCGGTGGGGCTGGTAGATTATCACCTAAGGATAGAAAGGGAGAAATCTTTTATCCTGAAAGTTCATCTGTGTTGGCAGAGGTCATTATGAAGCAAGTTTAAAGTGTAATTTCCAACACAAGAAATTAGAAAGTATTTGTCAAGGAAGGACAAGTTAATAAACCGTTATTGTTTTACGTATTGCTACATGTACTTGTCAGAAAAACTAAGAAAATACCATTGAAAACTGGTTCTAAAGATAAGTTTCTGAATTTCTGATAATAAAGGCCATACCATGTTGACCCAGAACTGTATTTTTGGCAATATGGTAGTTTTACCGTTTGTCCACATGCAGATATCCTGTGCACCTCTGACACGTGGTCCACTCCGTCTCGAGGCTTGAGGAACTCCAGACACACCTGGCCGTCCTCCAGGATACTCACCTGAGGGGAGAATGAACATCCTAGATGTCATGTGAGGTTCATACATGTGTAAAAGATAGTGTTGCGGGAACCAAACAAATGAAGTGAAACTAGCATGTTGGCAGAACATACTACACGAAACATGGATTTTCACAGTTTTCATTGGATGTTTGGTCAAGATTGCATCAGAATTTTGCCCGTTGCAGGCGATATCTTTTCCAACACATGTACAACATCTGAAAACTGTTCACTGTATATCATCCTTAAATATGCAAGCATGACCTTCAACAAGATGTTCTGCCGAAAGTGCTATGCACAATACATGTACATCCCAGGTTTTGTGCAGGACGTTCTGCCAATGTGATGCACACTGTCATACTCACTACTGCATTTCTGGTTTTCTGTCGGATGGGCCGCAGACGCTTTGACGTCAGTGGAGACATCTGCTCCTTCTTCATCTCTTTCTGCTGGCTCATTTCTTCTCTCCTTCCATTTCTCTGTTCTTCGTTTTCTCCTCTCTTGTTGTTCCTTCTCTCCTGAAAAGGCTGGTGATCTTGTACACTCCTTTCTGAATCTCTCCTTCTTCTCTGTACATCTCCAGACTTTGTTTGGTTTTCCTTATCAGATTCGTAGTTGTCTTGAGTCTCCTCGTAAGGTCCATGATCTCTCCTCCTCTCAGCAATACTATATTTGTCTTCTTTTCTAGTCCTGGGGTCATCCCAGGCTTGTCTCCTCTCATCCCTTCTTGAGCTGTCTTCGTGATGATATCTCTGTCTCCTTTCGTCTGATGACTCACGACAGACATTCTCCCTGCTGCCTTTATGTGGAGAGAGAGGTTTCCTTTCCCTGTTGTTGTCAGTACAGTACTCAGCAGTGGATGGGTGTGTCTGTGTGATCTTCTGTCCGTGTTGTCTGGTCCCTACTGCCTGTCTTTCCTCAGACTTGTTAGCTCTCGCTGCATACCTGTAGAGTTACAGTTGCATTTTAACTGCACTGCTCAGAATTTAAAAACTATGGACCATACTAAAACTGAATAAAGAAATTATTTCTTTTGTACTTTGTAAACTTGTGGTAACAGTCAATGCAGCAAATCCATGGAAACCAGCCTACCTGTCTGCATCTGTATCCCTCTGAGGGATGGAGCCAGGCGAGGGATCTCTTCTACGGGAGCCTACAGAAAAATAAATAGTGCATCCATAAGCTACAAATGAATAAGCTACATGTACATTGCCTCACAAAACTTTATCTCCAAAAGTTCATGTGACTTTTAACACTTACGCGTATATCAGATTGTTGAATGTAAATTTATGAACAAATGAAATGGTTCCTTCTTTAACCTTTTTCCCACTGCCTAACCCCGTAACAAACAGAGTTAAAAGGCTACTTCGGTGTGCTAAAGATAAGGTTAAGCTCACCTCTAGCTGGTCTGCTGCTCAGGCCTGTTCCAATGTCTGCTACCCATGATTCCATGGGAGGGTGGGAAGCACTGCTCACACTCGGGCCCTCTGGTCCGCCATCAAAACTAAAACTGGGGCTGGTTAGGAAAGAAGGGCAGACATCACCATTGCATTGTGTAGTGAAGGTCTCAAAATGGGGACACAATTCTATTCCGTAGTTAACATCTTTCAATATCCTTTTTTTCCAAAAGTAACTGTATCCAAACTGGCCATGGGTTACTTTTGTGTTTTTTTCACTTACCAGATACCAGATGCAATTTGACATATTGGAGAGAAATATCTGCTAAAACAAATTACCTTGCCTTCAACCTGACAGGAGGAGAGGGTGGGTGTCTGTCCCTGGCTGTGCACACCTGCTCCCTGACACCTGGATCACAGGTGCACCTGGAACGGCTGCTACAAGAGCAGCTGCGCTTGGGTGCCCATCCACCTTGATCCTGCTGGCAGCTGCACTTCCTGTCATGGGAACACTCCCTGTGCTTGGACCCATCCTGGATGTGAGATGAGCAGTAGTGGTTACTGAGGTCATTGCACTCCGACCTTCCACCTTGGTAACCTTTGCCCTCTTGTGACCTTTGCACTTCACACTGCGACCTCTCCCTCCCAAGATATGACCTTTGGTTCTCGTGAAACGATCTAACTGGTTCACACGTACTTGCAGCTTGCAACGACCTTGGGTCATCATAGAGAGGTGGTTGCTCTCCATGACATGACCTTTGAACCTCATGGCATGACCTTTGAACCTCAAGACACGACCTTTGCCCTTCACACCCTGAAGTTTTCCTGTTGTTGAAGACAGGTCTGTCAGTGAGAGGGGAAAGTTTGGAGGGCAACAGGTGGATGGGTTTGTTCCGTAACGTCCCGTGGGTAGGGGCGTGCGTTCCCATGGAGACGGTTTCCATGGTTGCGTTGCCACTGTCGACAGATGCCTCCACAGGTCTCCTCCTCCTGCCACCAGTGATGACCGGCTTCCTGCCGGGGTCAGCCGGGGTCATGAAGGGGTGGGAGAGGATGTCGGCCAGTTTGGGGCGGTCGGCGGGGTTCTTCCTGAGGAGAGCCGTGATGAGGTCACGTGCAGGTGCAGACAGGTGCTGCGGCAGGTGGTAGTCTCCCAGAACCACCTTGTTCAACGTGCTGCGCACCTGGTCTGTCTGCAGTTAACATGAGATGAACATTAGATGGATTTAAGAAACTTTGGACTGCAGGCAATTTCTAACCTTACAGCTGTTGAAATTCTGATCTTAAAAATGTTTTCTTCTTCATTTAACAGCCCCCTTTATCTTATTGAAGATAGTGAAGATTCACATTAAAACACTAATGTCAAGTATGCTCAGAAATAAAATACTGTTGTCTGTGATAACTTTGCACCACACAAGAATGACATTACGTTTTACAAAGTCAAACATTTCAAAGAGAAAATTCTTTACAAAAACATTTATACAAGTGCAGCTGGACTTACATCAAATGGAGGACTGCCCGTTAGGAATGTGTACAGCATACACCCCAGGGACCACACATCTGTCTCCAGCCCGTGGGCCTTACGGGTCACAACCTCAGGCGAGATGAAGTTGGGCGTGCCGCACATCGTGAAGTGCTTCTCATTGGGAACCTTCAGCCGCGTGGCCAGGCCAAAGTCTGCAATTTTCTGGAAAACAAAATATCACATGAAATGAGTTTAAATGAATGAGTGCTTGTGCCTAATGCCACACCAATTTGTATGGTTGAATGAAAATTTGTTTGTTTGTAATAAGGTGGCAAGGTGTTCTTGTGGCTACAGTTGTTGAATCAGAGTCTACTAAAGGTTTTGGGTTCAAATCCTTGGCAGGCCCCACTGTTGTGTCCTTGGGAAGGGCACTTTCACCTACAAGTTATTGTATTTCCTCACTCGACTTAGGTGAAAATGAGTACAATGTACCTAGCTTTGGTTGGGGACATCTTCTTGGATGGGACATAAAGCCGGTGGTTCCATGTTTGAGGAGAGCTACACCTCAAGCATGTTAAAGAGTGGTCTTAGGCAGCTTATACTTACTGTACAAAACTGGTGTGTTAGGCACAAGGGTTATGCAAAACAAACAAACAAACAAACAAGTTCTGTACCACGTCCATGGTGCGAGTGAGCAGCAGGTTAGAGAGGGTCATGTCTCTGTGCACGATGCCGTGGGAGTGGAGATACAGCAGGCCCTCGATGATCTGTCGCATGAAGTTTCGAGCTGCGGACAGAAGGCAAGAGAAATGGTGAATCTTCAATACTCCAACTGGCAAATCAATCTGAACTACTGAAGAGTTGGTAACCCTTCTAGCAGTTACGTTACACAAGATTAGAAAAGTACAATGCATGCATGTTGAGTAAAGCACAATTTGTGTCAAATTTGCAACCACACAACTCACAGTCACAGCAATGAGCAATCCACCGCTTCTGTGACGTCACGTGTATGCAGATGACATACGTGACTCAGTGAGCAGTGGAAGGTTGCAGAAAGTCTGTACACATTAATGTGTATTGCAACCATCCCTCAACAAACACGGGGGGTGCCACAGATTTTCTACAACCAATGAGCCACTGCTCGCTAAGTCAGCTGCATAACGTGACATCACAGAAGTGGTAGATTGCTCAATCCCTGACAAAGACTGGAGTTGAACAGTCAGAAACTTGGGTAAGTCCAATTTCCCGTGTTAAAAAATTACAGTTCTAACTTGCTTTGTAGTTACAATAAGGAGTAGTCTTCCTCCTCACCTTCCTCCTCAGTCAGCACCTTGCCCTGTTTCTTGAGGAAGCTGCCCAGCTCTCCATTGTGGCACATCTCCAGAACCAGGTACACATAGTTACTGTCCTCAAAACATGTGTACAGCTGGGGGAATTTGTAACAGTTCATGGGGGTTATAATACTTTCATAGGTTATCATAATACCTCATAGATGGTGATACTAGTAGTCAATTTGACAAATAAAAATCCACATACACGAAGAAAAGTGCATGTATATAAACCCATGCCAGGACTAGTGCCAGAATGTTAGAAGTTTCTTACTCTTACAAGAACAACTAGCATGCTAAAGCTTCATACTTTTGAACAACTAACCTCAAGGACTGCTGGGTGCTTCAGCTGGCAGTGGATTTCTACCTCGTTCCTGACGCGTGTCACCATCCCAGCAGCCTGCATCAACTTTTTGTCAATCTGCATCCATGGTACAATTATTTCAGTAAATTTCAGTTACCGGTACACAGTATTAGCTGGGAAAGATATAAAATGTTTATTTATCTTACAATGAATGCATGGCACTAGATATTTGCTGAATACAAATGATTAATCTTAATCAACATGAAAAATTACAGATGTATTATCATGTATATATCAATGACAATTTAATGAATCAACAATCATAACAAAAAGTTGCATGTATTTTTGCTCTCAGCCCCCAGCAGACTGCCAACCAGGCTGTCATTACCAGGGGTCCCTTGGGTGTCTTCACATGCTTCACATTGCCAGGCAATGCTATGAGCGCAAGGATGGCATCATCATCGAGCAAAGTACATGTAGTGTGTGGCATTTACTAGGACTTGAACCCTCGACCTCTAGGTCTGTGCAAAGTGTTATAAACAAAGCATTTACCATATCAGCCACATGTGAACCAGTAGTATGTGTGTTTGTGTACTTCAAGGACTCAAAGGACCATGAATGTATTGTCCTTTTTGCACTGTCTGAATTTGGCATTTACAAGTACTTTTAGTACATCAAGTGAAATTATTCATTTATCTGTTTCTTTTCTTGTTCTATTATTAAACATATATCTTACGACAATTTACCAGAAGCGCAATGTTGGCCAATGGGCAATAGTAATGTAAGTTGAAGACCTACCATCTTGATGCCGACCTCCAGCCCAGTGCTGATGGAGCGTGCCCGGTACACACAGGCAAACCCTCCCCGACCCAGGAGGTTCAGCACATGGTAGTCCTGGGGACAGTTACACAGGAAGAAAATTGGATTAACGTGCCTACCAATAATTTCATTAGAATTAATTACAAATTATACATAGGAAGCCATGCACTTGGAGAAAATCAATACGTGGACCAAGATCAGTGCAAATACTAGAAGCCTCTAGCTAGGATATAGTATATATACTAGTAACAGGATATGTCTAATTTACATGTAACAAGCAGACGTCACATGTGTAACAGTTTGTATATAGGCACCACCAACTGCCCAGCCCGATGGGTCCTGGACCTTTTGGCCTAATCGGTTGGTGCGCTGGTTGTGAACCAGGAGTCAGAGTCAACCTTTGTCAGCTTGTGTCTTTCTATGGTGATACACTTGCCTTCAATTATCTTAAATTATCTGATTTGTGAACATAATTTGATGGTTTGACTGATTGAATTAAGAGCAGAAGAGAGGACTTTATGAATGGAAATTAAGCTCATCAAAAAGAAAGGAAATGGCTAATTTCGTATTCCTGATCACTGCTCACCTCTATGTTGTCCCCCAGACCACTGGGGTCGGCTGTAGTAGACATGGTCACTTATGATCAGAAATAAGACAACAGAAATTGTGGGGAGGGGGGCAAGCAAGAAACAGCTTAGCTTAGTTCAGTTTCCTTGAATCCTTAGTCTACGAAGACCTCTAAAATACTCCTGGAAATAAAACTTGTAATCTCGTCAGGTTATCCCTCCGTTGAAACATTCCATGGTGAAGAATTCGTGACAAATTTATTACAGATTCCTTGCAAAATAATGGCGGGCGTTCTTTTTTGAAAACACGCGCCGGTTACACATGAAATCGAGGCTGAAGGTGAAAGGTCAAAGTGTTCTCGAGATCATTCTCGAACTTTCCCGTAGTTTCCCGGACAATGCCGAGAATGTCCGAAGGGTGCCGATGATTCGCCGATTGTAGCCGAAGGGACATTTTTGCGGTGGAAAACACCCGAGGCGTCACCGGAAGTGTCCGAACATGACGTCACACCATTTCGTCAGGACGCCGGCCATCTTCACGTGTGCCCTGGAAATTTCGCGACGGATCACGGACGAATGGACCTAAGGTTTCAAGGGTTCTGTCAAAGCCAGAGGATTTCTTTTTCCGACAGGATTACAACCGAAAGGATTACCAAAACGCCCCTACAGTCTAAAACCCGACCAGGAGCGTGAAATTATCGTTTGAATTCTTTATTTTCTTGTGAAACGAGGACCACTACCAGGAAGAGAGACAAATCACACAATGTCTGTCGTTGGGTTCGACCTAGGAAACCTGTCGTGTTATATCGGTGTGGCCAGACAAGGGGGGATAGAGACCATCGCCAATGAATACAGTGACAGATGTACACCGTAAGTATATATCTTCATATTTCTTCGCCCGTTTGAACATTCACTGTAGGAAAAAATTCACAAAGACGTAAGTTTATGATCATCCCATATAATTTACTAGGGTCGCTTTTGTCCCTATACCGGCCGGTGCCCTAAAGGCAGGGTGATCAAACAGTTTGTATTCCTTTCTTTTACGTTTAGATTTTTACACGATATGTATTTTGATATCCACGCTTATCTTTGATGTGTTTTCAGTTCTCTTTTCCCTTTAACTCACACCAATATCGTGATTTCAAGGGACAGGAACTGCTGAAAAATTGCAACTTTCAATTTTCAGGGGTGGGAGGGGGGCACTTGCTTTACACCAGTGCCCAGTGGCCTTGCCTTAGGGCTTTCACTGTTCCACATAAATAAATCTATGTACAAGTTTGTCTTCTATTCTTTATAGTGTCAGTGCATTGACGCAGTTTGATTTTTGGACAGATTTGACCTTTGATCACTTATAATTTTAGTTAGGAGACCCAAGTTTCCATATATTTTAACGTTACTAATACTAGGTTGATCTGTGTAAACCTCTGGGCAAGAAATAGTAAACAGGTGACTGGTCAAGGGTACTTAATGACCTGATTTACACGCGGGCAAAAACCAACAATACTATAACTGCATATTCAAGCAAGCGTATGAAAACTGTCAAATTTTTTCCTGCATGTAAAGCAAACTGTTTTGACAAATGTACGTTCCGACCGTATGCCAGCCCTCGAGGAAACATACGATCTGAACATATGATATGTTCTTGACGTACATCAAAGCAGGCCAATTTACATGCAGGAAAAATTTGACACACACAGTTTTCACACACTCGCATGCACATGCAGTTTTGGTATACATGTACTTTGTTTTGTTTGTATGCTAGGTTACAGGTAACTGTTTCATGGTGTGTGTGGCGCTGTATAATTTTAGACTCAGTTAGATTGGGTAAGTACAAATGTAGTACAAGAGGCATATCAGGACTTCAACTGATTTAGTCCACTTACACAGGGAAGGGCCCCTCCTCGATAAGTGTGGCGGGGTCTTTAGATATGCTTCAGCCTTGTGTTGAGGTGTGGCTCTCTAACATGGGACCACAGTCCTGAAGATTGATACACAATTCCAAGGACTGCAACAACACATTTCTGTCATTGATTAGAACCAGAAGGGGACTGAAGGTGTGAGCGTGTGGCCTAACTAAACAAATGTTACCCTTGACCTGATTATTTAGAACCCTTGACCTTGTGATGCATCAGTGGAGTCACTAACGACCACACTAACATGACACTGAGACTGATCAAATGTACATGGTGTTTTAGCACTTATTCCCTAGGCATTAGTAGCACCAATTGACAGTATTTTATTGGATTATGACAACATATACATGCATGTACATTTCGTGGCACATGGCAAAGAAAGATAATTCATGATCAATATCAGAAATAAATAGATGTAGTCTTGACTCTTAGTCACATTTAGACACTGTTGTTTTTTACTTGAAGGCTTAACACAGTAACAGTGTTGTACTGTCTCATGTAATACATAAATCCCTGACAAACATTGTTCTAACTAGCAGAAACTTTTGGCAGTGGCTCCAAGCTGGCTGTACTGGGTAAACCAAACCAGTAACGGCTTTGGCATGCGTGTATATTAGGCGCTTTTGCCACCACATATGGAAACCAAGGCCTGCGGCTGACGGAAATAGGGCCGGTGTAAATAGGACTGGTCTTGACCGAGGGAAGGGACGCCGGCACGCGTGTCATTGAGACAAGTCAGCTGGGGAACATGTGAGAGGGTGCCAGTCCGAATGTGGTGGCTTGTCTGGGAACAGGCCTGGTCAAATGTTTGCATACTTTGACACCACATACGGGATGGCAGACATCCTGGACTGGAGTCAGAGCTTCATGTTTTTCATGTCATCCTGCTTTCCCTATATGACTCTCCTTTTATATAACAGTATAAATACATCAGCTGATCAGGCCCTGAAGTTGAAATACCACCTGCATATGTAGCTTAGTGCAGGTAAAATTTGATTTTCAAAATTTTCCGGGAGAGCATGCCCACTGTTCTTCCAAGAAGCTGTCCACATCCTTCCTAAATCCTAATACTAATACATGTACATGTAGTTACCCAAGAAGACTTCTTGGCCAAGCTCCAGAAGCAGTCTAGGAGATGCATTCCACTCCTAATGATTGAATCCAGGTATCTGTTTACCTGAGGCTGTTAGTGTATGAACCCAGTTTGTATGAATATGTGAAGCAGGTAAAATTAAACATTACCAGCACCAGACAAAATTTTACCTGCACCACTCAGAATTTACCATTTTCATTACATTGTATTTTTTCTCTCATTCTTCTATGGTGGTAACAATGCAACAATACAGTAACAAGTCCACTAACACCTACATTTGTATATAAACCCAATACATGGACCGGTGCAAGTTAGGTGCAGATAGACATCAGAAATACCCGCACAACTCCAATTTTACCTGCACTAATGCACGTATCTGCACGTATGCAGAAAGTATTTCAAGCGCCGCATCCAAATTTTTAGATTAAAAACAAAAACATGTCTGTGGTGTCACACTGTCCCTGGCTACCTGCTGATTTTGATACACAGCCACACCAGGATCAGTCAATTGTAGTCACATCAAATTTTCACAACTTAATAGATACCACTAGTATGTGGAGTATGGCAAACATGTTTTATTGACACAATAATCAGTGTTTGACAGTTTTGACAAATTTCTGTTGGCACGTGATACCAGAACACCACCAGTTTCAAGCAGCATTAACTTTGTATGTACATTAGTTTCATGACCTTATTTGCATACTAGTAAGGTGGTTACTTCTAGGTTGTAAATTAAATCTTATGAAATATAAGAGTGAGAAGTCGGCTTACCCCAAAATAACTGCATGTTAATGTACGTATAATGGAAAACTATGATTTTGTTAATAAATTTCCCTGTACTGAAGTAGACTTTTGGCTACCAAACTTGTACTAGCAGTTGTGAGAAAGTTGAACATATCAGGACAATACATTAAGTAGTTTAATACATTTTGTACTACCACCATTTGTTAATGCATGGATTCATAATCTGTTAGGTCCATATCTCAACTTAGTCTAGAAATATGAATAATTGATGGTGGTTTTTAAGTATCTCAAAAAATACCATGTAACAACATATTACATGTTAAAGGATATAACAAGATGATACTCAGGTCTACTACTAGTACTAGTGCTTGGTATATTTCAAAACAAACACTGCATTCAGATTTCTGACCTTGCCAAGGTCCTTACATCCGTACTAATTAAGTGGTCCAGCTAAAATAAATGGCCAGCTGTGCCCGCTGTATTAATAAACCATCAGAATGTTGCTAATCTGATCATGTTGTCACCAGTGGTCTCTCAGAGGACCAAACCCTACACCACAAGGTGTCCAAGTAACCACAGTTGAGACAGCTAATATAGCCGCTATCTTAACCCTTGTCCTGCTGGCATTCCTGGCACAATATTTTTCAATAATTTCATGTCTTAATTAGATCAGACCCCCAATTTTTTTTTGCCCTGCAATGGCATAGTTACTTCCGCATTCGTTGCGTTTCGCTGCGGTGTGATACCCACAAATCCCCACAAATCGTACCTATACAGGGTGCTACATAGATGGTACTGTATGTGCCGCGCGACATATGTTGCGCACAGCAGGACAAGGGTTTTAATATAGTTACTATCTTCTATTTGGGAAATTCATGTAATTAGCCAGACATGTGTCTGTAAGCTTTGGGTTGACCAACTGTGTGATATGATGTTGAGAACTTGATCTGATAGCCCATGTGCTAACTTCGGATAGTCTTTTTACATCTAATCAAATGGTATGAACCATATGGCACCATGTAATACAATTTGAACTAGAGTATTCTGTCTTGCCAAAACCACAATTACGGTATGAAATAACATTTGCCAGGAAATTGTGGCTCTTTATATTAACCTCTGTACAGAATGTTAATAACAAAGATATAAAACACGAAGACACGTAGGTTTAAAATATAAATTATTCATGCAGCATTCATGCATATACATGTATATATAAATGCAATCCCTCACCAAGATATTTTTTAAATCTGTTCTATTCATGACTTACATAAAGAATCTTTAATTTGTATGAAAGTTGACCAATAGGAGAGCTTAGTTTGTACACAGGTACTACATAGATATGTAAGATACATATATATGTATCATTTAACTCATTGTTTTCTGGATTTAATCACAAATTGAATACTCATGACATAATTCACTCTGATCATGTAGAAATTGTAATCCTAGAATATAAGTGATAGTGTAAAAGAAAGGTTTCTCCATACATGTATGTTCAAATGATGAGTCCTCTAAACTGTTGTTGTCTCCTGTATTCCAGGACAGTGGTATCATTTGGAGAGAAGCAGAGATCTATTGGAACACCGGCAAAGAACCAGGTAAGTGAGCCATGGAAACACTTGAGAAAGTCTTTTAGTATTTGTATTTGCACTAGTATTGTGGAGCTGATGTTTAGATTGATGTTTCTGAAGAATGAAGTTACTGTACACAAAGTACAGGGAATAGAGAGACCAAACTGAAGATTGTCAAAAGCAGCCAGAATCTGATGGTGTCCAGTGCAGGCAGATTAATTATGAACGTCAACGAAGGTTAAACTTCCAGGTAATGAGATACACAAGAAAACAGTTACTCAAGCAACTGGGTTTTGAAAACTGTCGGGTATCCAAAAGTAGTGGATGCTACATGCAATATCTGACAGTTGCTTGAGCAACTGTTTTCTTGTTGAACACTGTTATACTAGTAGTTTAGCTAGCAACCAGCACTCTACCAACGTGTTCATTACAGCAATTACATGTACACTCCTCCATGTTCAGATGGTGACAAACTACAAGAACACGGTGTACCAGTTTAAGCGGTTCCTTGGGCGAAGGTTCCAGGACCCGCAGGTCCAGGCAGAGCTGCAGCATGTCCAGTTCAGGGCCGCAGAGATGCCCGATGGATCCACGGGGATGAAGGTACGGCCAAATGAATTTCTAAATGGCAAATACATTCTGTATCTGTATAGCCAGTATACTATAGTAAGTGTAGCACACCATTTTTTGTATTAGTTGGCTATTTTAATTATACCAAACAACCAGTTCCACCTAACATCTAACTGTAAATGATCTTTAAAGCTATCTAGTGATGGAGCCCCTTTTGTACTTGGTGGCATCAGGTTCCACTCTTCAATAGATCAAAGAATAAAACAAGCCTTTGAACACCTCAATCCTTAGAAATAAAGAGCTCTTTTGAAAGGAATCTTCCAAAATTTGTGCGAGTTGACGAGATTATATATGTCATGCTTAACGACAAGTTGATTCTTCACAACAATAAAACAACAGGTGAGATGATGTAAAAGTCAATCCATTCGCAGAGTCCCCTCCTCCGTAAGGCGGCACTTTTCTGTGTCCCCGGGCTGGCAGCGGGCGGCAGCTATCCCAGGGTTCTCTTGGGCAGGTGTCTGTGTGTCTGCCAGCTCTTGTCTTTCAGAGGGGCGGGATCAGGAAGATGTTGGCTGTCTGATCACTTCTTTTTTCAAACCGTTAACCAGATTTACCAGATTTATCATGATGTAGTTTTAATGTTTTGATTCCTGCTGCAAAGTCTGCCTTGTCCCCCCGACGACCAGTGTCGGTCATGGGACTAGGTAGGTAGGTAGGTAGTTTTAATGTACAGGACTCCAGGAAGAATAGTTAAATTTCAGTCCATACCATGGTATGGATGAAATATATTGTGTTCTCTCATGTTTCTTCTCCTTCTTCTTCTCCTTCTCCTGCCAAACAGTCAAAGGGATTCAACTCCGCCATCATTCAGCCAAATGACTTGAAATTTGGCATGAGGGTAGAGTGGGCCAATACCCCCAGGCGTTGTTTCCATTTTTTTGATACATGCCTTTGAAAAATTTTTATGAAGGTTTTTTGGGGCATTTTTTGCCAAAAAATGGATTTTTGGATCCTGAGCCCTGACCAAATGATCTGAAATTTGGTATAAGGGTACCTTGAACATGTGTCTACAGAATAGCACTCACATATTTAGCATACACCACTTCCAAATGACTCATTTGGGGGACTTAAATGGCTATTTTCAGCAAAAAAAGGGCCAAAAGTGCTATACCCGTTCCATGTTCTATGTATAGAATGGCCTGTTCCATCCATGGAACACGTGTTTCATTGTGGGTTACCTGAGGTCACATTGCACGTAAGTTGTGCGTAATGACCCACACATTCAATTTTATGTGCCTAAGACCTTCAAAATGTATCAAATCTCATCATTGTTAGTATTTGCATACCTGTAATAAGATTAGTAAAGCTTTCGAGATTCAATGTGCTTGTTCTTGCATCTTTGTTCTCAATTACATAGCTACTATATAATTCATTTATTTGAGAATCTTTGCCAGTTTTACACTGGGGTAAGTTTGGAATAGTCCACTTTTGCGTGGGAGGGAGATGGACTGAAATATGCTGTATTTGCTCCCAAGCAAATGTCGGCCTCTCTAGTTAGCAATATGTTTGTTTTAAATAAAATTTAAAACATTTTACCACTGTTTGTACCAATATTTGTTCCTGACAATTCTTAAGACATTGTAGTACAGTTAAACAGGTCATAAAATGTCAAAACATGTGTAAAGGTAAAGTTAAGGTAGTCTTATAGCCTTTTGATGCCGTGAGGTCAGTGGGTTGTTAATCCACTGTGTTTAGGGTACGGTATTTAGAAGATGGAGCCCATCCCTCTCCTTCCACTGCCTTTTACCTCCCTAACCAAAGTCAGGAACCCATTTTACACCTGGGTGGAGTGAGGAACGTTGTGTTAAGTGCCTTTCCCAAGGACACAAACAAACAAACTGTTGTTGTTTACATTGCAAACAAACAAACTGTTGTTGTTCTCCTTCCAGCTGCACTACCAGGGGGAGGAGCATGTGTTCAGTACAGAACAGGTCACCGGGATGATACTCACCAAACTGAAGGAGGTGTCTGAGATGAACCTCAAGGTCAAGGTGGTGGACTGTGTCATTTCTGTAAGTATTACTTCTTCTCTTACAATCTTGTTATTGATCCTATCAATGATAGATAAGTATTTTTTGGACATATAGATTTTTACCTCTGGGAAAGTAGATGGTGAGAAGGTATTGTTTTTGGTCATGTTTGTGTGTTCACAGATATAACTCATGGTGGGTTCGAAGGGTTTTCTTTGATTTTTGCTATATGATGAGTTATTGGGGGCCAGATGATGTGTTTTGTTTTATTTCTTTGTATCTGTATTCTCATGTAATGAAATAGAAATATTGTCCACTGTAGTTAAAACTGTGTGGGACTAATGCTAGTAATGGGCTATACCATGGTGGTTAAGCCTGTGTTGTGTAGTGTTGCCCTATTGCCTCATATTTTTTCTAAAAAAATACGAGAACCAACAAATTGTTGTTGCCTAACTGTAACATATCTTGTACATTACTGTACACTACTAATCCCTCCCCTCCCCTGCCTGTGTAGGTGCCGTGTTTCTTCACGGATGCAGAGAGAAGAGCGGTACTGGACGCAGCCACCATCTCTGGTCTCAACGTTCTGAAACTCATGAACGACACCACAGCAGGTAGGAAACACAAAAATTGGACACACCCAAATTTTTCACTATCCAACTCCATTCTTTGTCTGGATATCTGTGACATTCGTAGTAACTGATGAAAGGATTGAGGTGTTCAAAAGCTTGTTTTGCCAAGAACTATTGTAGAGTGGAACTTGCTGCCACCAATTACAGTAGGGGCATCATCACTAGATGGCTTTAAAGAACATTTGCAGTTAGATGTGCAAAGGCTGGATGAAACAAGTCATTCAGTGTAATATAGCCAGCTGCCACCATGCCATGTACGTGCAAAGCTGGTGTTTTATAAGTTTTAAGCCAAAGGACAGTTATACCAGCTTAACAGATACAGATACAGAAAGATAGTTGATGCTATATGAAATGACTGACTCTTGATAGAATTTATCCAATTTATCCATAGTCACTGTGCCTTTGCCGTGTAGCAATTTAGCAGACAAAAAAAATGTTAGAAGGAAAAAGAGTTGAAGGCTATATTTTTTGTGTCCCTCCCCAGCGGCCCTTGCGTACGGTATCTACAAGCAGGACCTTCCAGCCCCGGAGGAGAAGCCCCGGAACGTTGTGTTTGTGGATATGGGCTACAAGTCACTACAGGTGTCTGCCTGCGCTTTCCACAAGGGAAAACTCAAGGTACAGTTTCTCTCCACTCATGGACAATTTTTCTTTAAAGGTACCCAAAGCAATTTCAGGGCAGTTAAACTTTGTTTTCAAAGTCAATTTTCTAGTCATTTTTTAATGTACTAAGTTCAATCAACCCTATCCCATACCAAACTGATATCTGTAAAGCAAAAATGTGATGTTGCTGACAGAAAATGGTCGCTTGCCTCATAACATAGGCTAGTTCTATCTATTTTTTGGTGGTATAAAAAAGATACAGGGCCTCCTCACGCCGCTGATATTAAAAAGCTTCAAGTATGAAATGATATAAAACATTCTAAGAAATTGTAGAAAATGTGAATATCAGACAGATTTCCTCATCTAGAAATTTTTTGACAAGTGTAAAAGTATGAAACTTAGTAAAAAAAAGTAAAAAAAAACTAAATAAAGTAAAAATTGAATAGAATAAAAAAAGTAAAAAGAAATAATGGCAATAGTTTGTAAACAGTTTTTAGTGTGATCCATTGTAACTTCTGAGTGGTGCAGGTAAAATGTGGTACATCAGTGCATGCAAGTATGCCAAAAAAATAAATTTGAGGCCTGCTACTGTAAATTAACATTACCTTTTTCTCAGTTGGCAATAAAACAACAGGTGAGATGATGTAAAAGTCAATCCATTCGCAGAGTCCCCTCCTCCGTAAGGCGGCACTTTTCTGTGTCCCCGGGCTGGCAGCGGGCGGCAGCTATCCCAGGGTTCTCTTGGGCAGGTGTCTGTGTGTCTGTCAGCTCTTGTCTTTCGGAGGGGCGGGATCGGGAAGATGTTGGCTGTCTGATCACCTTCACGTCCTTCCTGTTAGAGATCTTAATCCTGTTCTGGAAAGATCATACGCACTGAGAATTGAAAAATCTAAATATATCAACCTGTTGTTTAATGTGAGGTAAAGATTCATGTATCAACTTTACTACAAGAGCATACTTCCCTCAATGTTACAGAAATATCTTTACTCCAAAGTCAGATAAATTTTCTAAATTATGAGTGCCTTTCAGTGGTTTTTGGTCACTTCATCACAACTGACAGAATATCTATTTTACTGCATCATCTGTGTAAAATAAAAGAAGACCAGATAATTATAAGCAAGTTTGAACTGTCATCATCATCATCATAGCTTATCGCCAATCCACTCCAGCCAGTTCCGCGCTGCTTCATTGGCCTCCTGGAGATCTGTGTCTGTGCAGGTAGGACCAAGCCTGCAGCCGTGCATCAGGTGCTGGATGGTCTGAGGGTCCTCTCCGCAGCTGCAGGTTGTACTGGTGGACTTGCCCCACCGTGCCAGGTTGTCCCCTGTCCTGGCCACCTTAGCCCTTGCCCGGTTCAGGGCCACCCAGTCCCTTCTGCGCAAGTTTGAACTGTAATTTTTAAAGAAGAAATTGGACTTAGCCATATTTTCGACTGTACAACTCCATTGTTGGAATGAGCAAGACACCACTTTTGTGATGTCACATTAGCAGATGACACACAAAATTAAAGTAGTGAATTGCTCAAGGCTGGAATTGTGCAGTCAGCTTCTTATGTTGGAAGATACAGTTAAAACTTGTTTCATAATGACTTCTAGCAAGTTGGACATAGGTAAAGTTTCAAGACAAAAAGGCCATATGTTGATATACGTCGTCTGTTTCACTACAGGTCTTAGCGACTGCGTTTGACTCGAACCTCGGTGGTCACAACTTCGACCTGAGGCTGGCGGAGCACTTTTCGGAGGAGTTCAAGAAGAAGTACAAGGTGGACGCCAAGACGAAGCCTCGCGCCATGCTGCGTCTGCTGACGGAGTGCGAGAAGCTGAAGAAACTGATGAGTGCCAACGCCACCGAGATCCCCATGAACATAGAGTGCTTCATGGATGACAAGGACGTCACCGGCAGGATGAAGAGGTTTGTTTGTTTGTTTATTTTGTTTATTTGTTTATTTAAATTTTTCACAAAGTGAAAGGGAGGGCAAAACAGGTGCGAAGCACCTTTGCTAGTTGCCCTCCCACATACAAAAACAACAAGAATGTACATTACACAGTCAACAATCTATAATACAAGTAGGGCACAAAATATCATATAAACATAATCAAGGTAACAACAATGAATGGAAGAGATAACCATATCGGCACGATATCTAGTGAGGTCTTGAGGCAATACAAGAGCTACATCCACACGAAGTGGTCCAGGTACATGGCAGATCAAGACTGTATTGAGTGTTGAATCTGTTGTAGGCTACTTTTGCCAGTTTATGTTTAAATGCTATGATATCAGACTGATGAGCGGCTCGCACATCAGTACCACGGAGGTCAGAACCTAACTTATTCCAGATAGTTACAAGTCTGGGAATGTAGGAGTGACTGAACGCTGACGTCTTAGATCTAACAGGTGTAAGCATGTACGACCTAAGACTCCTCGTGGGTCTGGTGGGAAGTGTGATATATTTCTCTATGATTGCTCTTGATTTGACAAATAACATTATATCGCATACCTCACGCCTACATGTAAGTGGCAACAGCCCTGTTGTTGCTAGCCTTTCCTTGTAGGAAAGGTGACTAGCCTGAGGGCCCAGAATGAATATGGTTGCCCGGCGTTGAACCCCTTCATTTTAAGTACTGGACTACTGGAGTAACCCTATGACTTAAAAGTACCAGTTTTGCTGACAGCCCAACAGCTTTGGCTATGGCTGAACAGTCCTATATGAGAATCACATCTGTAAGCTTACTCAAGTCTGTTGCAGAGTTCTTTTCTCTGAATCTGCTTCTTTTCTGCTTCTCCTCTATCATCAGTCCACCTTCCCCTGATTTCAGCCGCCTGGACAGTGTGAACCTCCAGTTGGGTCGGTCATTGGCGAGGTCCTCCCAGTGCGCTGTGTGTTATGCCATGTCATGCTAATCTTTCCCTAGACAAGGAAAGTGTTCAGATGTATATGTTTTGCTTTCTAGGGGAGACTTTGAGGCGATGTGTGCAGACTTGTTGGCACGAGTAGAGGGACCTCTCAAGTCTGTGCTGGAGCAAACCAGTAAGTTCCTCCTGTCTTCTCAAGTTTTTTTTTGTAAGACTGAGCAACGTCTTACCGAGTCAATACATGAGGTACAAAATGTATTTTAACTCAATGAGATACATGTAAGTTGGTATTGTTTTGAATCACTTTAAATGGAGCATCGTATTATTCGAAAATGTATGTGCTTGAATATACTTCCTTCATAGTCACATATGTTGCCAAACACTATTGATTGGCTACATGTAAAAGTTATTTTCATCTCAGTGCTTCCCTCTAGATATTTTTCTAAAACTTTTTTTCTTCGCAGTTCTGCCACACTTTTTTGTTTTTCTCCCCTTTTTTGTGCCTTTTTTTATTCTCTGAGTCTGAAGAATCAAATGTGTCAGATAGCATCACTCACTATAAAAAGCAAATACTCTCTGAAATGTCTGGCTCTTTAGAGAATCTAAAAGGTATCCAGTTGCTTGATTTATTTTATACTGTAAGTCTACAAATTTCCGCGGTATATTTAGATTCGCGGCATTCGCGAGGACTTTTGTACCGCGAATCTATTTCCCCGCGAATATGTTTTGCGTAAGTGCGCCCCGCTGCCCACATGCATTCACGACGGCAAGCGAAACACAAACACACGCGATTCACAAATCACTGCAAATCAACTTTATTCTTAGCAAATGTTGAGTACCAAATTTTTTTTAAATTATACTGATGTCAAAAAAATATAATATTATGAGACACCGAATCGCGATACTGCGGCACTGGCCGTGTCAACCGTGTACCGACGAAAAAAAATCTATGCGTGCAGAGTGCCGGCCATGCGCGCCCGGGCGCTTGAAAATTGCGGGAACATCGGGCATATCTACAAGTATTTTTATGAAAAATATAACGGCTGGTACCTGGGAAATGTTAGTTGGTTATCTTTTGCGCCCTGCTTTGCGGGCGTTTTTTTCTTCTTCTTGTTTTGCTGGATAGAAACGCTCACCGTGGTCCTACAAAACCGAAGGCGACCTTTGCATACTTCCGGGTTCAAAATCTCGCCGAAGACGGCATAAATTTGCTTAGTAATATATATATTCTTTCGATTATGCATTTCTTCACTAGAGTATCGATGTGTAGTCGTGGAAAATAGCATTTTAGCGCTTATTTCCGAACAAAGAAAATTGTTTACACGTGCGTCAGATCGGTCGTCAGCTTTACCGCCGGCAGTCTCGCGCGGTGCACGAAACAAATTTTTGCGCCGCGTTTTAGGAGATAAATTTATGCCGGAACTTTTATTTTTTTAAATATACACTTTACAAATTTTTCTTTGAAAAATAGCCAAGGAGAAATCGCGAATCTAAAAATACCGCGGATTGTCCATTTTCCCGAAACCGCGAACTTTAGTCCCCGCGAATCTAAAGAGACTTACAGTATTATGCAATGTAGTACACAGATGTCAAACCTTAATTGTAGTGAACATAACCAATCTAAACTGCCTCTGTACAGACCTGAAGCCAGATGCCATTGACTCAGTTGAGATAATCGGAGGACAGACACGCATGCCGGCCGTCAAGGAGATCATCAAGAAGGTGTTTGGGAAGGAGACCAGCACGACCCTGAACGCAGATGAGGCCGTGGCCCGCGGCTGTACCCTGCAGTGCGCCATGCTGTCCCCGACATTCCGTGTGCGGGAATTCTCCGTCACCGACGTCGTCCCATTTCCCATCTCGCTCAGCTGGAAGGCCGCCATCGACGAGGAAGGGTGAGTGTGGCGTTAACTTTCTTTTGCAGGAATGCAGAAGAATGTTTTTAGCACGCTCAAAACTGCACAAGAAAACTACTCAATGGGACCAATAAAATCTGGTCTATTTGGATAGGTGGTCACTATATATAGGGTTCTTGATGCTTGTGTCAATGGGAACATTATCTAAGCAGCCACGAAAAAGTGGTCACATTGGCCAGGTGGTCCGTATGCAGAGGTGGCTACTTGTAGAGGTTTGATTGTAACCGACGGTATGAACTGTGCCCCTAGCATGTGAATGAAACATTGCAGTTTCACAACTGCATTCTCTTGCCTTGCCCCGAGTTTACATGTATGTGTGCTTTGGTGTTTCCTGTCCAAGCCCATGTCTCAAAGCATGGTATAAGAACAAACGCATCTACATTGTACATAGTTGTTTACAGTAGCTGGACAAGTTCCAAGGGTTGTGATGGAACTTTTCTTGCACACTGTCTTGTTTTGTACATGTATGCTGTCTTGCCCCTTGTTTTGCAATTTCTTCAAACATCAGTGGAAATTAGGCAATACAGTTCAAAGGAATATGTGACTTTTCGCAAGAGTAGACTATGGCATTGGGAAATCTTCCACTGGCATGGCAATTATAAAATTAAAAGTTGTGTCAACTACATGTACCTCAACCTGAAGCTAAGTGTACACATGCCAGTTAACTAATCAAATTATCAAAACAACAGCATTACTGGAAAAGAAATTTAAATACAATTGTCTACAGGAGGAAGAAGACGAAGCAAAAAGGCAGTGGGGAGATGGAGAGTTTTGGGTAGGCAGTGCCGTATAATGCTCAGGTCACAATTGATAAAAGGGGCCCTGCTTGGTAGCTTACAGGCTGTTTTCTACACTTTCGGTCACAGCCAGGGGCTACAGTACATCCCATATGCCCACCAGTGTAATTGTGACCTAAGCATAACTGATTCTCTTGTAACAAACCTCACTACTTACTAATTCATCATGGATACCTTCATCAAGGTTGTATTGCACATTGGTAACTGTTTGAAGCTTGAAATACCAACCTGAAGTCCGCTAATGACAAACTAAAACTGTTAATCGCATGCAACATTTTGACAAACTTGTGATTCTATGCAAGGCTAGTTTTTGATGAAAGGAGGTCTAAAAGTGACATAATGATTGTTAGAAATTTTTCATAATACATATGTACATGTACATGTATGACTACATTGTTGATTTGTATGGCTTTCTGAAATGGACAAAAGATACATGTATGACTGCATGCTTGACCAAAAAAATTGACCAAAGCAAAGGAGCAAATAAATGCCCCTGTTGATAATATTGTAACAGTATTTTCTAGCTCTAAACATAATAAAAGTAAACAAGTGACGAAACAATTGCAAGCTTTGCCAGGAAACTCTGGTGTATGGTGTTACTATTGAGATATAGAGATTGCACCCTCTTACCACGTGTGATTTTGTTTGTGTACCTCTATGAGTCAGGTTATTTTTTGGGCTTATAATGTGCTTTTTTCTGATAGTGTGTTTTTTTTTCACGTTTTTCTGATACACCATCAGTAAAAAAGTACATTATAAGCCTCAAAATAGCCTGACTTGTAGAGGCTATGAGGTTAGAGCACATTTCCATCATTTGAAAGACTTGTTCGTTCTTTACAGGGACATGGAAGTTTTCACCAAGAACCACGCAGCGCCGTTCTCCAAGATGCTGACCTTCTACCGCAAGGACCCCTTCACTCTCCAGGCTAGATACTCCCTGCCTAACGATATACCACACCCCGACCCTGTCATTGGTATGTGTCATCAGTCAATCAATCAATCATTCAATCAATCAATCAATCAATCAGTCATACTAACCATGTTCAACAATTTCATATATTATGGATGTTGTCAACTAGAAGTTCCTGTCCCAAATCCAGTTAGTTTGTATATATTTGAGATTCGTTTGGTTTTTAAAACTAGAGAAGTAACATTTGCAAATCAACTGCATAGCGTTTACCTTCACATGGCCAAGCCTAACAAACTGTCATTCGTTTTCCAGGCAAGTTCTTCATAGACAAGGTTGTGCCCACCCCTGAGGGTGAAAGTGCAAAGGTCAAGGTGAAGGTCAGGGTCAACATCAACGGCATCTTCACGGTGTCGAGCGCCCAGCTGGTGGAGAAACTGCCACCGCAGCCGGCCGAAGAGGAGAAGAAGGAAGAAGAGACTAAGAGTAAAGATGGTAAGAAGAAGAAGAAGCAAAAAACAAAAGATGTCGGTTAGTGTCTCTCCTTTTGTGTTTGTGGTGTCACTCCTAACCTTCCGGGGCTCAAAACTCAATGCTTCAAGATCTTATTAGTCTGATTTTTATACATTTTCTACAATCATAGTCTGTTTTTTTTTCATATTCTCTGAAGTCTTGGTATGATTTCTGACATTTTCTACATTATCTTAGTACAAGTTTTTTACATTTTCTACAATCCCAGTTCAAATTTTGACATTTTCTACAATCTTAGTCTGATTGATTTTTTTTACGTTTTCTCAAATTTTAGTTCAATTTTTGCAAATGTTGGTCTGCTTGCGTGGCTCTGTTCCGAACTTCAGCAGTTGAGGAAAGAGCCACTCATACATGGCAGTCATGATACAAAATTTGGTCTCAATATTTCTCAGTTGAAAACCCTATATGCTGAAAATCATATGTCTGCAGTTGTTGTTGACATTATCCAGTTTTGAGCCCCCCCTCTCCCATTTCCTACCCTTGGTTTTGGTCTGCTGTGTTTCTCTTACCCTTCTCTTCCCTAAAGTGTTGCTGCCTTTTAACCCTGTAGTACTAAGTGGACTAACTCTTCTGTTTTCTCTGTTGTGCTGCCAACATGTTAACCCATCTGTTCAATATTGAAACCTTTGAACCAGTAGTGCTAGAATATAAATGTTTTCCATGCAGATTGAGAAGAAGGTATGGGGTATCATATTATAGAAAATTGTGTAATATTGTAAAGAAAAAGGTTATGTATCAGGACCCAAAATACCAATGCTACCTGCACCAGTGCAGTATTCTGAGCCGTTTAGTAAGTTGAAACCTTGCATGTGACAGGAAGTTAACACTGGAAATAAGTTGAAATAGAAGTTATGTGGACTACTAATAAGTAGCAAAACTACTTTTACCAATATGTACTTTCTTTTTCACTGTTCCTCACTTAGTCTAAATCATTTCTTTATCTCTCCTTAAGAAAAAGCACAAGGAGACTCCAAGGAAGAAGACATGGAGACAGACCAGACACCAAACGGACCAAGTGAAAACCAGAACGGAGAAACTCCAGCAAGTGATGAAGAAAAGACGGCTGAGGATGCAAAGAAAGAGGAGGTATGTATTGTTTTAAACAGAATGATGAAAATCTTTTTGACATTATATTTCATATATCTCACAATATTTTCTTCAAATTTGTTTCACTTCTTGGTCAAATATTCTATTTCATACACCTTGTTAAATATATTTCATTGCTACTTCCGAAGTATAGGTTAAGCTTGTTTTGGATGTTTTTTAGATGTTTTGTCAAGCTTTTTATTTTATCACCTTTCCTTTGGGTTACTGCCTAACAGTATACTAAAAAAAAAGCTGACAAAAAAAGAAAAACATCTAAAAATGCCTAGAAAGTCCCAAAGAAGTCTAACAGTCTACCCATAGAAAAGCTTACAAAATAAAAAAGCCAGACTAAAGACCTAAAATGATGTCCAAAACAAGCCTAACCTCTGCTTGGAGAGTATTATATAGCCAGATGAGTTTAGTTTTCCTTGGTTTGTTCGTAGATGGAAACTGATGACAAAGACAAACCAGCTGCAGAGGAAACTGAAGACAACTCTCCTAAGAAAAAGGTGCTGCCTTAGTTCTTCTGTGGCTAGTGCTTGGTGGTCTGCAGTCATGTGCTTCTATTTCTGTGTTAGCCAGTATAACAGCATGTCTTCAGAATGTACTGCACCTGTGCATGCGCAGTATGTTCTGCCGACGTGCTAGAATAACACCCTTCACACACCAACTTCACAGGCACATGGCAGGCAGCAGCTGGCAATATTATGCTGTACAATCTGTCACAGCCTCCTTTTGCACATCTAACCGCAAGCATTGTTGCACTTCTAACTGCAAGCATTGTTCAACATCTAACTGCAATTCTATCTAGGGAGGATGACCCTACTGAACTTTCTTGTAACAATGTATACTTCGTGTACTGGGTATATGCACTTTAACTTTTTAAGATGTGGGTGGATTTTCATTTGCTGCATTGACTGTTACCGTCAATGAAGTATATAAGGAATAATGCTAATGGTTTCTGAACAGTTTTTAGTATGACCTATACTTCCTAAATTATGAGAGGTTCAGGTTAAACTTGTCTGGTGTAGGTAATTTTCAATGTTAACTTGAACCACCACAGATATGCAGAAAAAAGGATTTGGAGCCCTGTATTCTTACATGTGCATGTATCCCTTCACAGGAGAAGAAAGATGATGGTAAGAAAGAAGGGAAGGAGCCGGCACCAAAGAAACCTAAGAAACTGGTGAAGATGGTAGACCTTCCCATTGAGACGAGTGTCCACCAGCTGTCTAAGGACCTCATCAACTCCTACACAGAACAAGAGGTGACAACCCCTAACTTTTACACTTCCTGGGGTTTTATCTTTATTATTTTCTTACTATACCCTTGAGACTAACGGCTAGTCTTACAGGGTTTAAATAAAAATTACAAAAATAACGTACATGTTACAGTCTGCATGGTAAACAAAACACACATAATTACACGTAATCAAAACAGATATAGAAGGTACTGGGTGTAACATTATTTACAGACGTAACTTAAGTGTTAAAATACTTGTTACAGACTTGAACTATGCATTTATAAGAAAATGGTGAATGGCCCTTTTAAAGATAGACAGACTCGATATTTCGGTGGTAAGTTGTTCCAGAGGTTGACTGTTAGCAATATTTATATTAATCTGAAGATGAAGTTAATTTTACTGTAGATTGTCCTTCTTGTAGTAGGTACATTTGCTCACTTAAGGTACTTAAATAGAAAAAAACAAATTCATATGGACTTACATCTTTTGATGAAGTCGAGGAATGATTCCACTGTACTCATTTTTCACTCATTTAGTCATTCAAATCTTGGTCTAAACCTAAAACTGTTTCTCCTACTGAACTCAACTCATACTTGACCTGCAGGGTAAGATGATCATGGCGGACAAACTGGAGAAAGAACGACAGGACGCCAAGAACGCAGTGGAGGAATACGTGTACGACATCAGAGACAAACTGTACGGAGACTTCGAACCCTTCATCACAGAAGAGGTATGTGAACCATATATAGTGTATGGGGGACTTCTAATGTTCACCTTTGCAGAAGGAAAACATAGTGTTTTGCTCTGTTTCTTCTTTTTCTTCTCCAAGATGTCAGTGACCTATACCAGACGTCTGTCACCATGGTAACTGGTGCTGTAGCAGACACCCAGTGGTGTTGGGTTACATTATGTAGGAAGTTACGGGACAGACATGAAGGGGCTGGTCACTATATATTACATGAATGTGTTTGTCAATGAGTAAGATTGATAAACAGAACAGTAGTTTGTTAGGCTAGACAATGCGAGGATAAACATTATACATTTGTTTTGCAAATTTTATCTTTCTTGACAGTGGCTTTTTTTATGTAAATTACATAGAATTCCTAAGGTACAGGTCTGGACCTGAACAAAATAAAATGCTGGTGGACACAGTGTTTTACGCTAAAGATAAGTAAATAAATCCTGAAAAAAATCACAATTTTAACAATTTAGTACTTAAAATTCAGGAGAATTTGTAAATATTCTTTTTTTTTATTGAAATGTAGTGGATTAAAACCTGTTAGTAGTAATCCTAGCAAACGGAAATAGGAAATCCAAAGCATCTTGCCTGCCAGGGTCCACCCCATGCCCATGACAGGGACAAGGCTTTGGTACAGCAACAGGGATCTTAATTAGTGGGCCCGAGGGTGGACTTCTGTTCGTTCTTGGCCCTCTGACGAGGAACCCAACAACTTGTACCTAGCTTGATACTTGGTTAAGTGGCTTGTTGTTTTTTCAGAGGTATCTTGTCAACTTTTCGAAGATATAGTGGTTATGAACGTGATGGAACAGACATACCTCAAGCCTGTAGTGTCTCTGTTTAGGGATAGTAATGTTTACCTTACATATGTTTTTGCTCTGTTTCTTCCTCTTCTCCAAACAAAAAAGGTCAATGACCTAGACCAGACGTCTATCACCTTGGTAACTGGTGATTTAGCAGACACCCTGTGGTGTTGGACTACATTATGTAGCAAGTTGCAGGACAGAGTTGCAGGGGCTGGTCACCATATACATGAAGGTGTTTGAGTAAGAATAAACAGAGCAGTAGTTTTTTTGAGCCAAACCATCTCTATGTGAAAGTAAACATTATGCATTTGCTTTGGAAATGTTACCTTTCAAGTTGATTTTAAGTCAGTATTTATTGATTGATTGATTGATTGATTCCTGTGGTCCAGGAGCGGGAAAAGTACTCAGTTGTCCTGGGCAACACGGAGGACTGGCTATACGAGGACGGGGAGGACCAACCCAAACAGGTGTACCTGGACAAGATAGCCGAGCTCAAGAAGACGGGAGAGCCCGTCAGGGCGAGATATAAGGAGGAACTGGAGCGGCCAGCCGCCTTCGAGGATCTGGGCAAGATGCTACAACAGTACAGGAAAGTCCTGGACTTGTACGCACAGAAGGTGAGTCTAAGTTTGATAGACAGAGGACGCTTAGCAGTTACCCACACCACAGAAACCAGCACCACGCTTGTAAATAGTGTTTTTTTTTTTAGAAGCAAACAATACATAATTATCAGGCCTACATACAATTGCAACTTATAAATGTTTACTTTTGTTTGCTTCTCAAAAGAACATTTTTCACAAGCTGTTGTGCTGGTATATCGAGTGGCTGCCATGCTCACCGTGACATCACTGGCAAAATTTAATTTGATTAACTGGCTGCAGAAATCAAGAGCTGCTGGACAGATTATTTACTAGATTTGAGGGTCCCTCACATCAGAAGAGTGTGTTTTTTATCCAAACATCTTTGTTCGTTGAATAATACCTATTTTATTTCAGTGCTATTGGTGTCATCTTCTTTGTAACATCAACTACAGGTAGCCGGTAAAGACACTTGTTTAGTGTAGAGGTTTTTGTCTCTACACTTACACACTCAATCCATTCTTACAGGATGAGAAGTACAACCACATAGAAGAGGAGGAGATGAAGAAAGTGGAGAAGGAAGTTTCGGAGAAGCAGAGTTGGTTAGACGGGAAAGCTCAGGCCCAGAAGAACCAACCTCGACACCAGGACCCCGTGGTCAAGGTCTCACAGATCAGAGCAGAGATCAAGGTCAAGTCTGGTTTCTTTATTTCAATTATTATGATTACCGAAGGAAAACATATTGTTTTTGTCATATTGTCACACCTTTCCTTTGCTTATCAAAGTCCAAATGATATTTATAATGAACCAGACTCTTTAACATCAATTTTCCAGGCCCTGGATTCAAAATGCAAACCTATCGTCAACAAGCCCAAACCCAAGGCAGAGCCTCCAAAGGAAGAAAAGAAAAAGGACGAGAAAGAAAAGAAGGAGAAGAAAGAAAAGAAGGCAGAAGACGCTCCCAAAGAAAATGATGCACAGGAGAGTAACACAAAAGAGGACTCAGTAAATGGAAACAACAATCCTCAGAAGACGACAACGGGGAAAGATGAGGAAGATCCTTCCATGGAACTAGACTAGACTAGACAGCACTTGTAGATTACTACAAGATAATAGTATTACCTTACGAATCACAGTGTAGATGCTCAGACAATGCATGATTGACACCTGTCAAAATGCTACACCAGCCTACCCTAGCTGAGCATAGTAACAACCAGAATATTTTCACTCTAGAAAGTTCTAGGATCACAGGTTGGGAAACAAATTGTGAGGGGGCAGGTAGAACAAAGGCTGTACAGAACCCACTTTCACAAAATGCCAAGGAACATGCTACAAAGATTAATCAGTCCAGGCTTCAGCATTATTGTGAGAAGCTTTGACACAAAAATTTACCTGTCAAAAGTCAAGTACTGTACTACGTAGAAATTCACAATATGGCAGACCATCAAAGTGCTTGTGTCACGGGCATAACAGACTTTGTAACGATAAAAGTTTAAATGTGTTAGGAATATGTATACGTTTAGAATGTGGTTCATGAACATTGGGTGAACATGTTCAAAAATGATGTATGTTCCCTTGTAACACAAGTAGTTTGTTAGGCTGGTAAAATGGAAACTTGTCTGTTGGTTTGCCCTGAACCTTGTAAAATGCATTTTGCTGACATGGCCTGTTCGAGTTTGAGTTGTATCAAATTCTCCGTCTTAGCTGCACGCAAAATGACACGAGTTTTCCCTGGATAGTCTGAACTACCGACCACCAAGTGCTTTCCCTCCCCCCTCCCCCTGTACATGCAGTACTGCCAGTAGTGTAGTTTTAACATGTCTGTTACTTAAGGTCATCTAACATGGATCTGTAAAAAGGTGTAGAACAAAACATGTATAAAAGCTGTGCATGCATGGCAAATCGGAAGGTTGAGAAGTTAATCAAATCTTAAGGGCCAGTGAAGCTCCTGTGATTTTATAGTCTTAGGTTGTTACAACAAGTTAGGGGGTCTATGTAGGGAATATGCCATTCGAAAGGGAGGAACGATAAGGTAGGTTTGATTGCACATTCGCATTATTGTCTATACATAATGAGTAGTGCACAGTAGTAGTGATTGTATAAACAAAATGAACCTGTACATGTTCAATGTGTGTAATGCTTTAAGTATTGCTCTCGGATGGCTTTCAAGTTTCAGTCTGTAAGACCTACAGGAGTGCAGTAGTTAAGAATGATCTCCAGTTCTCAACCAAAAAAAAGGACAGGTAGGCAACTTTCTCATAGGGAATAAATCCTTTCTGCTACCCAGCTGGTGCCAGGGCACGTCTTCGTATATCTGTCTGTGAAGTTCTTCCCACCAGCTGGTCATAAGTACTGCTCTATCCATAACCGTGCTTTATCCAGGACCATGCTCAGGCACGTTTCTGGATGGTCCACACATATCCAGAACCATGCCTTTGGCAAATCTACATACCTGGATACGTGGAGACTATCCAGAACTGTTCCTGATCCTAACCCTAGCCCATTTAGGTATTGTTCTTGATACGAGAAGTACTGAGCTCCACTGGTAACTGACACTTACTGCAAATTTATTTTTAAGTTCGAGGCACAACTTTAACAACTTACTGCAAGGAAGAGGACACGTTTGCAAACAAAGCCACCACAATTTCACCATTTACATTAGCAACTGTCTAGTATCATGTTGGATGCTCACCTTCTTTGTCATAAATTCTGGAGGGTAAGTTTCGTACAAGGACATGATAGTGTTACTGTAGATTTCCCAGCCTGCACATTCGTAGGTTGTCTGCATTGTTAGCATTATAGTATGATACTTGATTCTAAGCCCATACCTTGACTTGTATGTTTTGCTGCTTCCCTTGCAAAGTTTGGAATATGCCATCTCTCTATGCCTGTTTATTTACTATTGCATATGCTTACATCTTTTGTCTACTATTGCATATGCTTACATCATATGTCTGTTTAAGCACTATTTAAGTTGATTAGCAAGAAGTCTATCATTCCATGATTACTGTGGAGAATGTTAATATATTGGATAAGAATAATTGAGTAGTGCTGTTTGTTTAAATTCTACACATCAAATAAAAAGGTCTATTAAGAATCGCATTAAGCACCTGATGTTGTGTCTTTATTATTTTCCAAAAGTTGTCACCCAATAAAAGAATCTACATAATCCAGTGGTAAATAGTGACTGCTGCTCAAGAGTGGGGCCGGGGACAGTTGTTACGATCTGCTTGCAGATTACTCCAAGAGGCACACAGCTGTCCAAGACCATCTTATGAGAGGGGTCCAGAATAAAGAAACTTTCATTTCGTCTGAGAGGATGGCGTCTCGTTCTTCTGTACCTTAAATGGCTTTGCAGTTCACTGTATGAGTTATAATCCCCTCCTTGTCTAACTCTACAAGTAGCTTGTACTCAGACACAAATTTGTGAGGTGTTTTGGAGGGAACTGATGTGAAGTCTCTCCAGTAGTGGTAGGGAATCGTGTGGTTCTGGCGGTCCTTGTTGAACGGGTAGAAACCGAACAGTGTGACGTGATCGCAGAACGTTATCGCCTCCCCCAGAAGGAGCAGACCGGTGGTTGGAGTGGACCTGAGTTTCGCGCCAAGACCAGACCATAATCTGTTGGTGGAAAGGCGTAAGTGTTAGCAGTGACTATTGGCCTCTGTATCCTTCATTACAGCCATTGAAGAAATAATAAAAGCAAGCCTAGCTGAGGTGGCAAGTAACATGATAACTTTAAACATTCTACCAAACAAGAGGAAACAGCGATGACTTTCAATAAGAATGACTTTTCATTTCAAATCTTCAAACTGAATAAATCTTTGACTAAATCAAGAATATTTCTAGAAAAGAAATTTCCAACTTTCCAACAAACTTATTCCTAACCTTTTATCCGTACCGGTTCCATTAAAGGTTGACAGGGCGATCGTCAGGTTCAAGCCCCGCTCTAACATCAGGTTCTCCATTGATTTACATTCATTCAGGAACCTCGTATTTCCGGCACCCTGTGAAGGAAACATTTTCTTCTAACTTCGTTGCTTTGTGGGATAATGTTCCAACAAATTCAGATATTTGCCTACGTTTAAGTTGTATTGTTATTCTCAAATTTTGGGATTGGATTGGATTAGCTTTTGTTCTTGTTTGCCACTCGTTTGGCTCTTGGTTTTGTGAACCGATGCTAGCATATGTATGAGAATTTGCAATAAGGTCTTTGGTGGAAAAGGCGTAACCAACGCGGCAAACGCTTTGAATAGTGCACTAGTGATTTTCTATCGGATTCTGGCTTGCCGGTTGGTTTATACCACTTTGACACCAAAGATCGGCTTGGAAATTACAAGCATGCAACCGGGCAAGAAAATAGGTGCTTAGCAAGTCAGCCTGCGAGAAATTTCATTCTTTGTGTGCTACAGGTCACAGATCTAGACATAGTTATCACCAGAGAGAAACCAATCATCATCATTCGGATGGGAGTGAGAAGAGACTTACTTTTGCGAGCAGCAACACCGAGTTGTTGAACGGCCGGAGGAGATTCAGAAGTTCGGAGGTTTTGTTTTTCCTGAACATGGGAAACAGCTTCGTGACGATCGCCCTGTTAACAACGGTCATGTTAACGTTTCGTCCAACGTCCTTCGAGTAGTTCTGGAGGGGCCCCAGGTTGAATCTAGAAATGTGAAGGCATCAGATTGGACCAAAACTTATCAGATCGTGTGTAGCCCACTTTCGTTAAATGCTCGGGACAAAATGGCTTTGATGTAGACAAGTACATGTACCATGTACGTACACAATACACAACCTACCAGAAACAATGTATTTTACATTACAAGACAGTAGTACATCATAAGCTATGGCTATTGAACGTCAATATTATCATCAGACGAGACACGGGGCTCTTTATTAATTTAGTAATATCAGGGACCATATGCAGGTACAAGTAAACATGCGGAACTACAAGTCAAAGGTCTGCCTCGTGTACCTGATAACAAAGTCGTGTGAGTCAATCTCGTCTCCACAGCTGCTATTCAAGAGGATGCCGCTGTTTCCAACCAGTGCGCATGTGCTGTAGTGACGTATTGGAGTAATCGCAGAACATTCCTTCTCAGTCCTGGCGACATCTTTAAGACATCTTTTCAAACTGCCGGCCGGTGTGGTCGCCCTGACGATCCGAACTTTTGGGCTGAAAACCCCCTCCAAGGCCTTTCTGGAGGACGGGGAGAAATTATTGTCACTAAGAATCTCGTAGTTTATTCGGACTCCAGTCAGTGGTACAAGTCAATCACTAATACGTTACATAGGCCAGGGTCATCTTACAGACTAATATTATCAAGATTATGAATGAAAAAAAAACCTTCGAGAGTTCTGTTCATAAACATACAATCTGTGTACACACACACACCTCTGCCTGAATGCAGATGATCTAACTAACCTAATGTTGAGGTATTTCGTCCAGTTTTGCTTCTGAGCCGTGAAGTTGGGAACCGGTACCGACGTGACGAGGAGAGGAGGCGATGTTCGCACAGTCCTAGTATTTGACTTTCTAACTCTCGGCCTAATATACGAAACAAACGTGACAGATAACAGAAATAGAAAACAATTAAAACGCAAATAATTACCAGAAGTTAAATGTTTCCAAACAAAAAAAACAAGGTATTTTTGCAGACAATGATCCAGTACTCACATGATAGATAACATATATGTTGAGGAGTGCAGTCTATACGATACGAATACGACCACCATTGCCGTCGCAATCGCAACCACCAGCAACAGGAGAGACAGCTTTTTGAGCTTGTAACTCCTCATTATATTTCTGAAACGAATCATATCGAAATCACGTAGCAAAATGTATGACAGGTTTGGCAATGATGAATTATTAATTGTGGCATGAAAGTTCATCTGTTCATCTGAAAATTCAGTCACTGACGAAAGCTAGTGGATACTAGCTGAAACGTCTGAAGTTTTCAAAATCATATCCAGTTGCTTGAGTAACTGTTTTTTGGCGTAAAGTTCATCTGTGTTGGTATACTTCATTATGACAAAAAAGGCAAAATGTTCAGGCTAACACTAGTAAACCCGGTAAAGTTGGGTAAGTCCCAATTTACTCAGTGTTGGCCTGAGCCCTTTTTGTCATAAATTATTAAATTAATCGTGATGCACTCTATGAAATTACTATTGTCCCTCACCCGACGATACCTTAAAACGCGACATTAAAGGCATCAAATTCTATTTCAGGATGGCAAATAACAAAAACCTCTAGATGAGGGAACCTGTTTGATATTGGCATTTACTGCCATTTCTATTTGTGAACACATTTTCGTCATCATTTCATATTTTAAGCGTTTGAAATAGGTTGTTTTGCAATGATGTATAATTAAATAGTGATACACTCAGTCTCTATGATACATTGTGTACTACAATTACTGTTCAAACGTAATCCACTAGTACAGTTAGTAGTACAGTTCGAAAGGCATAACTATGAGTAACGTTTACCTACATGTCTAACCTTCATCAAAGTTCACTGAACAATATGCATGAACTCGCACCATATGAATGAAAACGTAAAGTTTATGCTATCTGGACTACAATTTCAAGTAAGCCAAGCTCGTAGCAGCTTACTACTCGTAGTATTTCTCTTACCGTAGTAGACCGGCCGGTTCAGTCGTCTGTCACACCGTTCCGTCTAGCCTTTGGCACTTCTTATTCCAAGGCCATATTTACCTGTAACGTTACACCTGCCAACTGCAACTGATAGCATCACCCATCAGCCTTTGTGCGAAAGCGTCTTTTGTGATGAGGCGCTACAGTTGACTACCCATTGACATTGAGACAAAAATAAGCCAACTTGAATGTTTATAGCACCAACGGGGGGAGGGTGTTTGTGTGTGAAATTTCATCAGTTTTGGTGTGACCGCATGGCATGATAGGGTTTATGCGTGTTGAATCAGTACTGAAAATGACCTTTCTCCATGTTGGGGTTCTAGGTACCCCCATGAGAGAGTGGAATAATCGTCATCTATCAACAGCCAATAATAATGTATACGAGCCACGCCTCTATATTTATTGTTTAGATAACTAGACACGTTGACCATGGGTCTCGGCAGTTCCATCATTTTTAGAGTCACTTTGTATGATCGGAATGAATACGGTCCCATCTTGAGATGGTGGGATCGCACAAGTATTTTTCAACACAACAGGCATTCAGTACTAATGAAAACATGGAGACGGAAAATTACTTTCATTAATGTGCATAGACAACTTTTGAATAATATTGATACAATCATATGCATTTATTCAGCAATTGTATATGATATGTATATGTACTACAACATCTTCAACACTTCAGGAAACTAATCTACTCAACAGTCCAGTGCAGTCGTTTGTATAATTTCTAATATACAGGCACGTTCGTCCCTCATTGAGTTACTATTTTAACGTTATGTTCGTTCTCGTCTGTTCTGTGGTCCATTCAATGACGTTGCAGTCCACTGTGTGATTCATAATCCCGTCATTGATTAAAGCTCCAAGTAGCTTGTACTCAGCCACAAATTTGTGAGGTGTTTTGGAGGGAACTGCTATGAAGTCTCTCCAGTAGTGGTAGGGAATCGTGCGGTTCTGGTGGTCCTTGTTGAACGGGTAGAAACCGAACATTTTCACGTGATCGCAGAACGTTATCGCCTCCCCCAGAAGGAGCAGACCGGTGGTTGGAAAGGGCTTGAGTTCCCCGCCAAGACCAGACCATAGTCTGCTGGTTGAACTAGCGTCCAAACTTAACAACAACCTGCGGGTTGCAGAAGGGAGTAAGTGTTAGCAGTGACTCCTGGCCTCTCAAGGACTGTATCCTTCATTGGCATTGCAGCCATTGAAGAAATAAAGCAACGCTAGACTAAGCCCAGGTGGGTTGGCAAGTGGCATGTTTCGACTTCAAACTTTCTATCAGAAAAGAGGAAACAGAGATGAGGGGTCATTTCGAACACGTGAAATTTAGACCACGTATACATGGACATTTCTACAAAAAAAACAGACGTTAGGCTGACCTTGACCAGTGCCATCCAGTTCCATTTAAGTTTGACAGGACAATCGTCATGTTCAAGTTCCTTTCTCTCATGAGCTTCTCCATCGTTTTCCTTTCTTTCAGGAACTTTTTACTGTAGGCATCCACCTGTAAAAGAAATATGTTCTGTAAAACTCGTTTCAAGAGGTGATATTCTGCAGAGTCAACGTGTTTCGTTTACTTTTAATAATTTAGCTATTGCTTTTGTTTGTGGCTTGCTTGTGCTGTCCTTTTTACTAAAACTACGCTGGCGTGTGCTACGGATAACAAATTTAGACAGCATTATTATAGTTATGGGTTCACCACACCACGAAGTGGTGGTGAACCCATATTGCTTTTTCTGATGTTTCTTCTCCTTCTCCTTCTTCTCCTGCCATTTTTTAAATGGATTCAGCTTCTTCATTTTAGGGCCCAAGGTCCTGAAATTTGGTATGGAGGTACAGTGGGCAAATACCCCTAGGCGTTTTTTAAATTATTGTGATACAGGCTTTTAGAATGGTTTTATTTGAGTTTTTTGGCTGTGTTATAGCAAATGTATTACTGTGTTAGTGTGCCTTGTTTACCACGTTTGGGCATGAGTCATCACAATGGAATGCAGGGCATCAACCAATAGGCATGCAGCTTTCCTCTATACTTCTTGCTGATTGGCTGATTTAACTTGATTAACACCTGCACAGAGCATTTCCACCTGCACAGGGCATTTCTTGCTGATTGGCTGTTGGGATTTAACTTGATTAACACCTGCACAGAGCATTTCCATACTGACAGTATGTCTTTATTCAAGTGTTTTGGTAGGTATTTCAAGCTTTTCTGCTCCAGCATTGGAATGCGGGGCATGAACGTTTTTTTTTTTTTGAAAATCAACAGTTTGCATTATGCAATTAAAAATCCTAACCGATAAAGTAGGGAATAGCTATCCAACTGTTGTTTTAGTTGTATGTTACTTCATATTATAGTTATATCAATGTAAATCATTGTTTTCCCTTGTGTTTCTCATTCTTTCCCTGCCATGTCGTAAAATGTGGTGAACCCATCGCTATATTTGCTCCAAAGCAAATATTGGCCTTTCTAGTTATTATATTATTTTCCAGACAGTAGTTGACTGTTCCCTATTACTGTATTGTACCGTATAGTATCTTTGACACTGTAAAAACAATTAGCCTTCGGGAATGATTTTGCAAATAAATTCATAATAAAGACTTATTGGAGACTTACTTTTGCGAGCAGCAACACCGAGTTGTTGAACGGCCGGAGGATATTCAGAAGTTGGGAGGTTTTGTTTTCCCTGAACATGGGAAACAGTTTCCTATCGATCACCCTGTTAACAACGGTCATGTTAACGTTTCTTCCGACGTCCGTCGAGTAGTCCTGGAGGGGCCCCAGATTGAATCTAGAAACAGATCAATGTTATATATTTGAAGACATCTGATTGGACCAAAACTTGTATGAAGTTTGGTGTCAAATCCACTAACATTAGATTCTATAATAATAGCTCTGATGTAGACATAATAGCACTTATGTAAACACCTACCATGTACACGGCACAGAACCAGAAATAACGTATTTTACATACAACTCTATGCACATCTTCTTTCCTCCGACAGCTATAGAACGTCACTATTGTCGTCAGATGAGACACGTACGGGTCTCTATTTTTTTGTAATATTAGAGACTATATGCAGCTACAGGTATGCATGCACAAGTCAAAGGTCTATCTCGTGTACCTGATAACAAAGTCGTGTGAGTCAATCTCGTCTCCACAGCTGCTATTCAAGAGGATGCCGCTGTTTCCAACCAGTGCGCATGTGCTGTAGTGACGTATTGGAGTAATCGCAGAACATTCCTTCTTCCCGGTGGCGTTTTCAAGACAACTTTTTAAAGTTTCGGCGGGTGTGGTCGCCTTGACCATTCGAACTCTGGGGCTGAAAAACTCCTCCAATTCGTTTCTGAAGGACGGGGAGGAGTTACTGTCACTAATTGATTAATTAATCATACTATAGGCTCTCAAATTCTATCCAGTAAGTCGGACGAATTCATTTTAAGTTAGTCACTAGTTCTTTACCTAGGCTAGGGTCAACCTTCAGGCATATATTATAAGTTCATTAAACGATCACCAGTTGTGTTCATAAACACCCAGTATGTGTACACACATCTTTACAAGATTTCTCGGGGGCTAGACACTATCCAGTTGGATCGGAGAATATGGTTATCATAACATCACCGTAACTAACCTGATCATGAGGTATTTCGTCCAGTTTTGTTTCTGTACTGTGAAGATGGGAACCGGCGTGACGTAGACAGGACGCGATGTGCCCACAGTCGTGTTACCTGAGTTTTTAACTCTCCATCTAACATGTGAAACAAAGATATAACATGTGAAATAATGGACTACCTCGATGTCATGTGGGGCAATTGTGGTACTCGGGTTCGAATCCGAGCTTGTGCTTTTTTCGCTATCTTCACTATTTTTCACGATATGCTGCCGTGCATTTCCGCAAGCCCTTTTCCGTAGAGCGTAATTGGACGTTTTAATTCTACGGAGAGCGTAGACGGACCGCTCTAATATTTTTGCGTAGAGCGTAATCGCCCTTTTAATTCTACGTAATGCGTTGTAGCCACTTGGAATTTATCGTAAAGCGTAATCGAGAGGTTTCCGAATTCAGCGTAGAGCGTTGTCGGGGACCCCCCCCCCCTTGCAGGCCCACTTAACTGTAAGGTTGCTTTGAATACGCTGCAAAAATTCTGCCTCTCAAAGAAGTCATGATACGCTCGGATATGGTATAGACAAGTAATCAGTGTTATGTTATTTCATAATACGGTTCATTCATACGGCCGTTTATGAGACGGAAATTCTCGTCATGGGGACTAGAAGACAAAAACACTATACTGGTGTTCAGTTCAACGTTCACGGCACACATATCTTTGTTTGTCTAGTATTGTGTTTCTCTTTCAAGCGGTTTCACAACCACTCCATAATGAACACAGTACAGGCAACCGAATTATTTAGTCTGGATCTTTTTTCTAAAATCAAGTTATCCAACGAGCGTTATTTCATTTATTAAACACAATTAATCCTACGTAAGCAAGAGGTTGTCAAGCAAGAAACATACTAGCTGATCATGATCCAGTACTCACATAGACGACATAGACGTTGAGAGCTGTCTATACCACACAACCACCATTGCTGTCGCAACCACCAACAAGACGAGAGACACCTTTTTAAGATCTAAAATCCTCATCATAATGCTGAAACGAAACATATTTGTCTGACTCAAAATGTTATGCCATATCAAAACATTGCAAAGCGTATGACAGGTGTGACGTTAGATCATTTTGTAATGGTAAATTATTAATCGAGATACACTCTATGATATTACTATTACAATTCTTGACACAACTCTTATTCCAGAACTTGACTTTATCCAGTAAGACAGTTTGAATTGTCGATGGGAATCGCCTACCTGGATGTCTAACGTTCATCAAAGTAGGCTGAACCATATGCATGAACACATATACACGTACAGTTTGTACTATCTAGACTACAATTACAAGTAAGTCAAATTCATAACATCTTACTAGTATTTCTCTTACCGTAGTGGACCGACCAGTTCAGTCTGATAAGCGTTATTTTGAAGAGATCTTTCAAGAAAAGGCGTCTGCCACACCGCCCGTCTAGCTTTTGGCAATGTCAATGTCACGTACACCTAGTACCTGTAACGTTACACCGACCGTCTCCCGTTGGCCTTTGTAAAAAAAATTCCTTTGTACACGGGGCCCGACATTTTGACTGCCCCTAGACCGGCGTAAAATAAACAAGGGTATGAAGCATCAAAATGCTTTCTGCGGGGGTTATTTTTAGACATATCGGCACTTTTTGGGTTGGCCGACAGGACAGGCTTTATGCTTGTTAAATTAGGTTTTTTTTTTTAAACTTTCTCTTTTTTCGTTCGTTCGTAGTAGCTTATTTTGCAATGGTGAATTATTGAATAATGATACAACCTATGATACTATAATTACTGTTCAAACGTTTAGTATTACAGTTCGAAAGGCCTATAAGTAACGTTTACCTGGATATCTAATCTTCATCAAAGTTCACTGAACCATATGCATGAACACGTACCATATGCATGAAAAAGTAAAGTTTGTGCTATCTGGACTACAAGTTCAGGTAGGCCAAGCTCGTAGCAGCTTACTAGTATTTCTCTTAGCGTAGTAGACCGGCCGGTTCAGTCGTATAATTATATAAGCGTTATTTCGTTCTAAAAGAAGGCGTCTCTCACACCGTTCCGTCTAGCCTTTGGCACTTCTTATTCAAAGGTCATATTTACCTGTGACGTTACAGCTGCCAACTGACAACATATATACCACCATACGTCAATATATATACCACCAGCCTTTGTGCGAAACGCGAGCGCCTTTTGTGCTGATCATGAGGCACTATGTACAGTTGTCTGCCCCTTGACATTGAGACATTGAGCCAAGGTTTAAAGTTACCAATGGGGGTGTATTTTTTGGTGGAATCTCATCAGTTTTGGGGTGACCGCATGGCATGATAGGGCTTCTGAGTGTTGAATTAGTACTGAAAATGACCTTTTTCGATTTTGGGGTTCTAGCTTCCCCCATCTGCAAATATTACCAATTCCATCAAGATCATGTCGTCATCATTATCCGATGCTTAGCAGTGGCGAAGGGCGCCTGTTGCTTGCAGCCTTCTGCGTGTGAGAGCTATATACAAAAGGCAGCCTAGAAACAGCAAAAGTTGCCATCCAATAAAAGAATCTACAAGCAGATATTCCAGTGTCAAATAGTAACTGCTGCTCAAGAGTGGAGCTAGGGGCCAGCTGTTACGATCTGCTTGGAGATCACTCCAAGAGGCACACAGCTGTCCAAAACTATCTTATGAGAGGGGTCCAGAATAAAGAAACTTTCATTTCGTCTGAAAAGATTCCGTCTCGTTCGGCCTCGTCTGTTCTGTGGTCCCTTCAATGACGTTGCAGTCCACTGTGTGATTCATAATCCCGTCATTGATTAAAGCCCCAAGTAGCCTGTACTCAGACACAAATTTGTGAGGTGTTTTGGAGGGGAATGCTGTGAAGTCTCTCCAGTAGTGGTAGGGAACCGTGCGGTTCTGACGGTCCTTGTTGAACGGGTAGAAACCGAACATTGTGACGTGATCGCAGAACGTTATCGCCTCCCCCAGAAGGAGCAGACCGGTGGTTGGAAGGGACTTGAGTTTCGCGCCAAGACCAGACCATAATCTGTTGGCGGAAGAAAGGCGTTAGTGTTATACAGTGACTATTGGCCTCTGAAAGACTGTATCCTTACTATTATAGTCATTAAAGAAATAATTAAAGCAAGTCTAGTCTTAGCCTAGCTGGGTTAGCAACTAGGTATGTAACGTAATTGGCCTATAAACTTTCTACCAAACAAGAGGAAACAGCGATGACCTTCGCTTCAATAAGAATGACTTATCATTTCAGACCTTTGAAGTTTAGACTCAATCAAAAATATTTCTAGAAGAGAAATTTCCAACAAACTTATTCCCGACCTCTTATCCGTACCGGTTCCATTAAAGTTTGACAGGGCAATCGTCAGGTTCAAGCCCCGCTCTCTCAGGAGGTTCTCCATTGATCTATATTCATTCAGGAACCTTGTATTCCCGAGTCCCTACAGGTGAAGGAAACATTTTCTTTGGTTGTTTCATGAGATAGTGTACCACCAAGTTAATGATTGCCTATTGCATACTTGCCAGTTGGTTGCGCCTTTGCCACCTTAATGATCTGCTTGGAGATTACAAGCATGCAACAGAAAATAGGAGCTTTTTACAGGACACCAGCCTGAGAAATTTCATTCCTTGTGTGTTACAGGTCACAGATCTAGACAGAGTTATCATCAGAGGAAAGCCAATCATCATCGGGCGGATGGGAGTGAGAAGACACTTACTCTTGCAACCAGCAACACCGAGTTGTTGAACGGCCGCGGAGGAGATTCAGAACTTCGGAGGTTTTGTTTTCCCTGAACAAGGGCAACAGCTTCGTGACGATCGCCCTGTTAACAACGGTCATGTTAACGTTTCGTCCAACGTCCTTCGTGTAGTTCTGGAGGGGCCCCAGGTTGAATCTAGAAATGTGAAGGCATCAGATTGGACCAAAACGTATCAGATCGTGTGTAGCCCACTTTCGTTAAATGCTCGGGACAAAATGGCTTTGATGTAGACAAGTACCATGTACGTACACAATACACAACCTACCAGAAACAATGTATTTTACATTACAAGTACATCATAAGCTATGGCTATTGAACGTCAATATTATCATCAGACGAGACACGGGTCTCTTTATTAATTTAGTAATATGAGGGACCATATGCAGGTACAAGTAAACATGCCAGTCAAAGGTCTACCTCGTGTACCTGATAACAAAGTCGTGTGAGTCAATCTCGTCTCCACAGCTGCTATTCAAGAGGATGCCGCTGTTTCCAACCAGTGCGCATGTGCTGTAGTGACGTATTGGAGTAATCGCAGAACATTCCGTCCTCCTGGCGACGTCTTTAAGACAACTTTTCAAAGTTTCGGCCGGTGTGGTCGCCCTGACCATTCGAACTTTAGGACTGAAAAAGTCCTCCAACGCGTTTCTGAGGGATGGATGAATTATTGTCACTAATTAATTAAGACTCTTAGCCTCCAGGCTCTTAGCCCCGGGGCTCCCACACTCGCTTCCCTAAGAAGTACTTCTTAGGGAAGGGAGTGTGGGAGCCCCGGCATACAAGTAGGATGGTACCCAGGCTATAAGACTCTCACATTCTAGCCGGTGAGTTAGAAACGTCAGTCACTAGTTCGTTATCTAGGCCAGGGTCAACCTTCAGGCAAATATCACGATTACCAGTTGTGTTCATTATAAACACCCAGTATCATGTATACACACATCTCTCCAAGCAGATCTCTCGGGGGCTAGACACAATCCAGTTGGATTGCAGAATATGATAACATCACGATATTGCAGACGGTAACTAACCTCATCATAAGGTATTTTGTCCAGTTTTGGTTCTGTGCTGTGAAGATGGGAACCGACGTGACGTGGAGAGGACGCAATGTGCCCACAGCCGTGTTACCGGACTTTTTAATTCTCCATCTAACATGTGAAACAAAGATATAACATGTGAAATAATGGACTACATCGATGTCATATGGGGCAATTGTGGTACTCGGGTTCGAATCCGAGCTTGTGTTTTTTTTCGCTATCTTCACTATTTGTCACAATGCTGTCGTGCATTTCCAACGTTAACTGTAAGGTTGCTGTTTATACGCTGTAAAAATTCTGCCTCTCAAAGAAGTCATGATACGCTCGGATATGGTATAGACAAGTACTCAGTGTTATGACATTGACCGTTTCAAATGGCAACGGCTGTTTATGAGACGGAAATTCTCGTCATGGGGACTTCAAGACAAAACACTATATACTGGTGTTCAGTTCAACATTCACGGCACACATATCTTTGTTTGTCTAGTATTGTGTTTCTCTTTCAAGCGGTTTCACAACCACTCCATAATGAACACAGTACAGGCAACCGAATTATTTAGTCTGGATCTTTTTTTCTAAAATCAAGTTATCCAACGAGCGTTATTTCATTTATTAAACACAATTAATCCTACGTAAGCAAGAGGTTGTCAAGCAAGAAACATACTAGCTGATCATGATCCAGTACTCACATAGACGACATAGACGTTGAGAGCTGTCTATACCACACAACCACCATTGCTGTCGCAACCACCAACAAGACGAAAGACACCTTTTTAAGATCTAAAATCCTCATCATAATGCTGAAACGAAACATATTTGTCTGACTCAAAATGTCATATCAAAACATTGCAAAGCGTATGACAGGTGTGACGTTAGATCATTTTGTAATGGTAAATTATAAATCGAGATACACTCTACGATATTACTATTATTACAATTCTTGACACAACTCTTATTCCAGAACTTGACTTTATCCAGTAAGACAGTTTGAATTGTCGATGGGAATCGCCTACCCGGATGTCTAACGTTCATCAAAGTAGGCTGAACACATATACACGTACAGTTTGTGCTATCTGGACTACAATTACAAGTAAGTCAAATTCATAACATCTTACTAGTATTTCTCTTACCGTAGTGGACCGACCAGTTCAGTCTGATAAGCGTTATTTTTAAGAGATCTTTCAAGAAAAGGCGTCTGCCACACCGCTCGTCTAGCTTTTGGCAATGTCAATGTCACCTAGACCTGTAACTACACCGACCGTCTCCCGTTGACCTTTGTAAAAACATTCCTCTTTACACGGGGTCCGACATTTTACAATGACTGTCCCTATGCTCGGCGTAAAATAAACAAGGGTATGAAACATCAAAATGCTTTCTCCGGGGGTTATTTTTAGACATATCGGCACTTTTTGGGTTGGCCGACAGGACAGGCTTTATGCTTGTTGAATTTAATAGGTTTAAAAAATAACCTTTCTCCTTTTTCGTTCGTTCATAGTAGCTTATTTTGCAATGATGAATTATTGAATAATGACGTTACACCCGCACCCAGGTTTAGCTTCTCCCGTTGGCCTTTGTAAGAAAATTCATTTGCGCACGGGAGACATTTTACGTTACAGTTGATTGCCCCTTTAATACTTGGCGCAAAACAAACAAGTAGTCATAGGCGAAAATTCTCCGTGAAGTTTCATATTTTGCAGATTGGGAACAGTATAGGGTATATGTAAACAGTATGTGAGCACTTCACAACCGGTAACAACGTATCGTAAAAGTAGCTAAATCCCTGGTCAAATACATAGATACAGCAGTTCATTCCAGTGGCAAATAGTGACTGCTACTCAAGATTATGACCAGCTGTTACGATCTGCTTGGAGATCACTCCAAGAGGCACACAGCTGTCCAAGACCATCTTATGAGTGGGGTCCACAATAAAGAAACTTTCATTTCGTCTGAAAAGATTCCGTCTCGTTCGTTCGTTCTCGTCTGTTCTGTGGTCTATTCAATGACGTTGCAGTCCACTGTGTGGTTCATAATCCCATCATTGATTAGAGCTCCAAGTAGCTTGTACTCAGCTACAAATTTGTGAGGTGTTTTGGAGGGGAATGCTGTGAAGTCTCTCCAGTAGTGGTAGGGAATCGTGCGGTTCTGACGGTCCTTGTTGAACGGGTAGAAACCGAACATTGTGACGTGATCGCAGAACGTTATCGCCTCCCCCAGAAGGAGCAGACCGGTGGTTGGAGTAGACTTGAGTTTCGCGCCAAGACCAGACCATAATCTGTTGGTGGAAGAAAGGCGTAAGTGTTAGCAGTGACTATTGGCCTCTCAAGGACCGTATCCTTCATTACAGCCATTGAAGAAATAATCTGAGCAAGGCTAGTCTTAGCCTAGATGGGTTGGAAAGTAACATGATTGGACTATTAACTACCAAACAAGAGGAAACAGCGATGACCTTCAAATTGAATAAATCTTTGACTAAATCAAAAATATTTCTAGACAAGAAATTTCCAACTTTCCAACAAACATATTCCTGACCTTTTCTCCGTACCGGTTCCATTAAAGGTTGACAGGGCGATCGTCAGGTTCAAGCCCCGCTCTAACATCAGGGTCTCCATCGATTTACATTCATTCAGGAACCTAGTATTCCCGGCACCCTGTGAAGGAAGCATTTTCTCCGTAGTTCATTGCTTTGTGGGATAATGTTCCAACAAATTCAGATATTTGCCTACGTTTAAGTTGTATTGTTATTCTCAAATTTTGGGATTGGATTGGATTAGCTTTTGTTCTTGTTTGCCACTCGTTTGGTTCTTGGTTTTGTGAACCGATGCTAGCATATGTATGCGAATTTGCAATAAGGTCTTTGGTGGCAAAGGCGTAACCAACTGGCAAACGCTTTGAATAGTGCACTAGTGATTGTCTATTGGATGCTGGCTTGCCGGTTGGTTTATACGACTTTGACACCAAAGATCGGCTTGGACATTACAAGCATGCAACCGGGCAAGAAAATATGTGCTTAGCAAGCCAGCCTGCGAGAAATTTCATTCTTTGTGTGTTACAGGTCACAGATCTAGACAACGGTTATCACCAGAGAGAAACTAATCATCATCTTTCGGATGGGAGTGAGAAGAGACTTACTTTTGCGAGCAGCAACACCGAGTTGTTGAACGGCCGGAGGAGATTCAGAAGTTGTGAGGTTTTGTTTTTCCTGAACATGGGAAACAGTTTCCTGACGATCACATAGTTAACAACGGTCATGTTAACGTTTCTTCCAACGTCCGTCGAGTAGTCCTGGATGGGCCCCAGGTTGAATCTATATATAAATGGATCATTTGAAAACATCTGGTTGTAGGAGAATATCACAACGTATACATATACATATGTATATGAAGTTTGGTGTACACTGTGCTCAGCCAGAAACTATGTGTTGTAAATTACATGTTCATGTATATCTTCTTTCCTTGGACAGCTTAAAAAAAAAACAGAACGGTCTTTCGATTCCAACCGTCACCATAGCTATCTCAGTAACCTACGCTATCTATGGAGTACTACTTCATCCGTAACAGGTTGATTTGAGCCAAAGCATTCTACAACGGATACATTGCAGAACACACGGCAAAACTGGGTGCAGGTACAAGTAAACATGCACAAGTCAAAGGTCTACCTCGTGTACCTGATAACAAAGTCGTGTGAGTCAATCTCGTCTCCACAGCTGCTATTCAAGAGGATGCCGCTGTTTCCAACCAGTGCGCATGTGCTGTAGTGACGTATTGGAGTAATCGCAGAACATTCCTTCTTCCTGGCGACGTCTTTAAGACATCTTTTCAAATTGCCGGCCGGTGTGGTCGCCCTCACGATCCGAATTTTGGGGCTGAAAACCCCCTCCAAGGCCTTTCTGGAGGACCGGAGAGGAAATATTGTCAGAAGCTCGGATAGAAAATGAGGAAATACGTAACATTCATTCATTCATTCTTTATTTTAGGTAAAAAAACATATAACACAGACATCATTAAATAATACAAAACTCTACAGATACTACATACAAATAAAACAGGAAGAAACCTAGATGCATGATAAATTGTAAGTCTTCCGGAAGAAAGAATTCCTGTAAAAGGCATCAGATCTTAACAAGCGACAGATTATTGCGTTGTGGGAGGAAAGTAGTCGTTCTAAGAAAGAGTAACAAATCCTCCTCCGTCAAATGTGTCAATATAGTGGTAGACAAACATCTCACTCGCACTACATCGCCGAGGTTAATTCATAATAATTCTAAAGCAATTGTTGTAAGCAACTCGGCATTTATACAGAACACATGAGCTAACAGATCTAGAGCTCCATAACTGGGCGCCATATAGCTGGGCGCATTACGTCATAAACAGGTGTCTCTTAACGGATGGAGAGCAACAGAAAAATTTGCGATTGATACTGTTTGCACGGCTATAAAGACTCTTCAGCAGAGCAAGTACACAATCATCGTCACAAATGTGGTATTTAGATGTATACCCAAGTAGACAAATGAGTTTACATACTTCAGTTGGACCCAAGTAGACAAATGAGTTTACATACTTTGGTACCGTATAGACTTACGGGTGGCAATGAAGTGGCAAACGTGTACAAGGGATGATTACCAACGGTAGCCAAATCGTGGTAAGTTGGTAACCAATGACGTTATAACTAACCTGATCTTGAGGTATTTCGACCAGTTTTGTTTCTGTGCTGTGAAGATGGGAATATGAATGTCGTCAGGAGTAGATGTGCGCACGCGAACGTTCAATCTATCATGTGAAACAAAAGTGGAGAAAAAATTGTCAGCTGTCAAAAAACAACACATACTAAAGACATTACACATACACGCACACGCACGTGCACGCACGCTATATACTAGTAATGCCCTTGGTCTTTTTAAAAAGTGGTGGACAAGGCTATATTTTCACGTAAGCAAGCTGAACTACTGTCTGAAGCTATTGGAAAAATGGTAACGAACACACGGAAATAGGATTATACTGTTGAAAATTTCTCTCTTGTCCTCGTAAACATTATACAAGTACGCGGAACCTACATACGCTTTTGTCCTCTACGGAGTTTTTGGATAAAAATTAAGAACGTTACAGGGTTGTGTCGTCCTGAGGACTAGGACACATTAACCACTGTAGATCCCTGTATACTAGTGTACAGTTCAACATGACTGGGGGAGGGCAACTTGTTATTGGGGAGGGCAACTTGTAAGGTGTGTATGCACCTGTTTTGCTCTCCCTTTCACTTTGCGAAGAATCGAAATAAACAAATGACACCAATAACACTAAATCTGATTGTATTTAGGCCTGTCGGCAGGGAATCAAGAGTTGTTGACCTGAGCTGGAAGCGTGATTCTTTATGGTTCGATGTTCAATACCACCAAAAGTATTTATGTGTGGTGTACATCTTTATGTTCAATGAGTTGCAATACTTTTGTTGTAGACGATATGTATGTTGTATTTTGGTGCCATATGCTCTAGTTTAGATAGATCTAGATACAAGCAATGGAACATTCTTTAATCTCGACCTCTGAAATCACGAGGTCACCAAACGAAAAAGAGTACTAGTATCAAACACAAGTGATTAATAGACGTAGGAAGCTAGCAAACAAGAAACACAATACAGTTTAATTTAGCTGATCATGATAAAGTACTCACATAGACCATATGCTAGACGTTGAGAGCCGTCTATACGACACAACCACCATTGCCGTCGCAACCACCATCAAGACGAGAGCCATCTTAAAATTCCTCCTCATAATGCTGAAAAGAATCAAATATTTCGAAACCTTATAGCAAAAGATTGCAAACCGTATGACAGGTGTACATGTAATGTAACTTCAGATGAGTTTGCACTACCGTGATTCACTGTATGATATTATTAGTACAATTCAACTTGTCTTTATCCAGCAGTAGGGATAAAATATGGGCAACGTCTATACTCGGTGCCTAACCTTCGTATCTACGCATCAAAGTAGGCTGAACCATATGCATGAACACAGTCATATACACGTACAGTTTGTGTTGTCGAGACTACACTTACAAGTAGTTTAAGTTCGTAGCAACTTACTAGTATTTCGTACCGTAATGGATAGACCGGTTTAGTCTGATGAACGTTATTTCAAACACTGTTATTTCAAAAAGATTGCTTCTATCACACCGTTACGTCTGAGTTCGCCACTTCCTCCTCCTGTTTTTACCTGTAACGTTACACGTATCGACAGGTGATGACCCCTTTGTGCGAAAGCGCTCTTTGTGGGGAGCGTGTTAATTATTACCGTGGCAGTTATTATCAATCATGACCTTGCTACAGTTGGTTGTCCCTTGACCGCGAGACAGAGTAACCAAGAGTTTAAAGCACTATAAAAAATGCCTTTCTTTGGGGGGTATTTTTAAAGACATATTGGCAGTTTGGGGGGAGGGGGGGCTGGCATGACTGGCTTTATGCTTGTTTTATGCATTTCTCTGTTTCTAGGGATTAGCACATGTCAATGAGTAGCAAAACTTGCTATCCGCCACTGCTACTAACATGTGCGCTGGTTCTTTAAAACAGTCCAAAAATCCTCAATATATATATAGTCAATCCTTCTCATGTACAGGCACGCCATACTCATTTGCAAATATTACCAAATCCATCAAGATCATGTAGTCAGTATTATCCAGGGCTTTAATAGCAGTGGCGATTTATAATAATAATAATAATAATACGTGTAAATACTGTATTTGTTTTTTATCTTATGTTTAATATTTCAACCATTGATTTCGTATCTATTATATATTTATGTTTGACATTGATTGTTCTAATATTTTGGTTGTTATTGATGTTCGCATATTCAGTTTTCATCATTCTGTCTTAGTTATTTCTGTTTGATATTATTTAAGTAACTCTGCAAGTCATCAATATTGTCATTTTCTTTTGCTGCATATTTCTATTTTGAGACATAACACTAGTTAGAGAGTAAGTTTCCAGGGTATGAAATTTTGATTCCCGAGATTTTGATCACTTTTCAATAGAATTTCATTTGTTCAATTCAATCAATTGTTGCTGGCATATACAATGTACTTGGATTAAGGCGTCACCCAAACGCCACCCTTTGTCTCCTAGTAGATTTATGGCGTCTTACGTTCCACTATCTGAGTGGTATGGAGCTATAATGATATAATTTCTCAAATTATAGCACCATTGTGGTATCAAAAAGCTCATCAGAAAGAGTGCAAAACCAATACATATCGCTACATGTCGCTGCTGCAATCCAGTTAGTGCTCTTGTCCAGGATGATCTGTGACTATGTCATATTATTATCTAATAATCTCCAGCATATTGTCCCACTAGTAGTTTCATTATACATTTTGTACAACATAGAATTAAATACCCAATAAAGTCGTAATGTGATTCCTGATTAGCATTTGATGAAACCGAAGCTCCCTGTGAAATTGGGAACGAGATTGGGCATATACCACTACCCAGTTTGTCTCTCAAAATTTGCTGATATTGTTTATTTAGTTGTAACATTTCATAACACTTATGTATTTTAGAATATATTTTTTACTTTATTTATACTAGTAGATATATATTTTTTTACTATATTATTCGTCAATAGTACTGCATGATGCGTGCGGAAGATTAACAAAATCTATTCACCCCTCTTAGTGAGTAAAGATAGATTCTTCCGCCAGTGCTTGATCACGTGGTTTAACCGACACCGCCATATTTAAATTTGCTCAGTCTGGTGTTTTGTTGGAGTCTGGCGACTGTTGACGGCTTTGAGAAGTCTTTTTGTCTTTCTTTGTAGATTTTTTTTTCTTTCTCGGAAACTGAAACGCCAAGTTACATGTAACTTTGACCGGGAATCTCTGAAAATGTTCAACAGGGGGAAATTGGACGCCCTACTAGGCTGGGTAAGTCGTTCTCTGACACTTTTGAAGTTTTGTCGACATGATGCTCACATAACGCTTGTCTGTCAAAGCTAAGACTAGTACTAGTAGTAGTAGTAAGAGTGGTTTGCGTGTTTTGTTGGAAAAAAACGATAGCTAGTAGCTACACTTTTACGGACTTAAGTAGTCTCAGACCTACTGCGAAGTGAGGAATAGAATTGTGACGTAATTTAGGAGGAGTATTACTTCGAATTCCCGGGCTGAGTTAGCCATAATATTTTTCAAAAAGGCGTTGTTGTGCCTTGCCCACCGTGAGGCCGCGAGCATTTTTTTAAAACAAGTTGGCACGTGCAGCTTGGAACAAGTCGACACCTAGCCTCAAATCTCTATGACTAAAATATATTGAACTGTCAAACATTCTACTTTAACAAAATGTTATGTTTTTGTGGACATTTGGAAACTCAGCACGGCATAATTTTTAGTTTGCCACTCAAACTCAGACACGTGACCACCGTGTAACGCCTACTACATGTAGTACCGAACCGGCGGTAGATAAAAAGTACTGATGTTTTTCTGCTGTAAATTACGAGCAAATGTTACTTCTTTTCACTTCAAACTGCAGATGACGAACTCATTCTTCTAACATTTCTTTAATAAGGACGCCTTTGCTGACAAGTTCTTTTATAAATTTTCTCACTTGTTATGCTGCCGTTCAAATAATTTATCGTTCTCGAACACAAAACACACAAATTATGCATTGAGTATGTTGCCTACTTGTCCCTTAGGCCACACCAATTTAATTTCTTGGTTAACGGATTTTTCTAGAAAAATAATGGAGCGGGCGGGCGAAAAAAAAATAAAAATAAAAACAGGCCTAGGCATCCTATTATGGCCCAAAATGGTACGATTGGAGCCATGAAGTCAACACACCAGGCTGGTTCAAAATTTAAACAATGAATTTTGAACTTTTAATGATACCATTGCGTTGAAAGATGGAATAACTGTAACAACTAGGATGAAAAGGACTGTTTTCAACTGTTCAGGGCAAAATATGAGCGTTTTGCAGTTGATTCTGAATTTTTATTTTTATTTGCAAATCAGAAAAAAATGAAGCGGGCGAATCCGTTAACCAAGGAATTAAATTGGTGTGGCCTTATGGCTTATGCATAGTTTTCTGTCTGATGAGAAACCAAACAAATTATCTGTTTCATTATTCAAATTTGCCCATACTTTATATTTCTTATAATTATTATGTAGTGAGACAAATGAAAATATTACTAGTATCATATGTTTGGCATGTTGTGTGTTTTCTCACATTCTAGTACATGTCTAGATTTTTCAGTTCTGTTATTTGATTTCTAACTTTCACCTTACAGGTAAATCTGCTTGGTGTGGGGACAGTGGAATCATTGAAGGAGCTTCGAGATGGAAACATTTTAGTGCGGATTGTTCAGCTCATGTAAGTTTATAATTTATACCCAACATTCAACTAAATGTATACAGACTGCCCTTTGTGGTAAATTCTGGGGTTGATGCTACTGTATGAGGCAATTTTAGTGAAATAAACGGTTATTTTCATGCCCCAAAACTATTGAAATTTCATCCATGTGTATTACTAAGTTAGGAAACCATGTTAGGCCACACCAATTTAATTTGTTGGTTCTCGGATTCGCCTTTTCGTTTTTTTCTGATTTGCAAAAAAAAAAGAAAATTCTGGTTCTGAATCATCTAAAAAATGCTCATATTTTGCTCCCAACACTTGAAAGTCCTTTTCTTCCTAGTTGTTACAGTTTTTCAATCTTTTAATGCAGTGGCTTGGTTAAAAGTTGAAAATTCATTGTTTAAATTTTATCCCAGCCTTTTGTGTTGACTTCATGGCTCCAATCGAAGCATTTGGGGCCATAATAGGATGCCTAGGGCTGTTTTTATTTTTATTTTTTTTCGCCCTGTCGCTTCATATTTTTCTGAAAAAATCCGAGAACCAACAAATTAAATTGGTGTGGCCTTAGTAATTGATGTAATTTCATAACAGATTGTAAGGAAATGTGAATCACACAACTCAAACTTGGACGGTCCGACCCTTAAACTCTCAAATCCCTTCCGTCACTTTTTAATATCAGTACCATAGACGCCACTCACTGAAGAATTTGGCTTGTGTGCCGTTAAGAACCTGCCATTAAAAATTAATCTTCAAGCAGACCCTGCTGCACGCTGCATAGTATCCATTGGCCACAGGAGTGTCTGTTAGCCACCAATGGTCACTCCTTTTTTTACTCCTTTGGCCACTTGACACTGTCTTGCCACTGTGGGTCTGCTTGGAGACTTTAGATAAAAACTTTCTTACCTATGGAATGTTTCAGTGATCCTAAGATAGAGTATGAGGCTGAAGATCCAGCTGGTAGAGTGGAGGTTGTGAAGAGTTTCCTCGAAGGTAAGAACATATCACCCACAACATCTATCATGTCATTTAAAGTGTTGTCTGACTCTTGGCCCACTTGGCCCACTTGGCCATTGCACCAGTGAAAGAATAGTGGAACAGTAAATATGTGGCAGATCATGCAATTCATGTCAGAGTTTGTAGAGGAAAGCTTGAAACAAACATACGTTGTCTTTTCCCCAGGTTTCCACGTGACCAGTCTTGGGGATGACACATACGTGCGGTGGCATCTGATCCGACAGGCAAACGAGGATGAGATCGCAAAGGTAATGCAATGTCTAAGTCTGACTCATTTAATTTCCAAGTACAACTCAGAAGTTCAGGCACCTAAAGAAACAGTATTTTGCCCCCAACAGTTGAGGAACATCCTTTTCTTCCTAGTTGTTACATTTTTCCATCTATCAATGCAGTGGTTTGATTAAAACAAAAAAATTTCAAAATTCATTGTTTAAATGTTAACCCAGCCTTTTGTGTCGACTTCATGGCTCCTATCATAGCATTTGGGCCTATAATAGGATGCCCAGACCTGGCTTTTTGCTCTGTTGCTTCATATTTTTTCCGAAAAAATCTGAGAACCAAAAAAGTAACTCAAGGTTTTATTTCTTGCACCTATCCCAGGCAGCAACGCTGCTGCTCTACACGGCGTTTGTCAGCGATGCCAGAGAGCAGTTCATGTCCAAGATGGACGGGAGGATGGGGAAAGCCTGGGAAGTCACTATCAAAGACATCCTGCAATTCAACATTACCAACAATGAAAGGAAGGGTCCTCGTCCAGACTTTGCCGACATCCTCAAAGAGCAAAGTAAGGCTCAAGTAAAACAAATGGTTGTGAATAAAAGAACTTAACTACTAGTATTCAATCACTCACCAACCTGGTAAAATAATTTCTTGAAGCAAAGTAAGTAGGCTTTCATTTGTCAATAACAGTATCCTGTTCAATCTTTTTGTTGTCTGTTTACTAGTTGTTATGACAGACATGTTGACATTTTTATAGGGCTAGGAGTTTCTACGTTGTCAGAAGAGATTATTTGCAGTGATGCAGATAGTCCAGGTACATTTTGTTTCGCGTCGGTGGCTTGGTACCTTTCACCTGGGTGCTGGGCTGTTTCCAGCGTCTACACGAGCCAGTTCCTCAGACGGCCATAGGGCCAACTTGCATGAGATAACTCAGAGGGCTGTGGTAAAATTTCATGTTGGCCCTAGAGCTGAGGACCTGGCCTGTGTTTTGCCCCAAAGGTGCTGCAACACTTTGCTGCTTTAACCCAGCTACTTCACCATGCTAATAAGAAGTGAAAAAAGGTTCTGTTAAAAAAAAAACACTTCTAAGCTAGGGTCACACATACAATACAGGGAAGAGCATTTATACATTATTGGTGGCATGGTGTTCTTGTGGTTAGTGTTATCGACTCAGAATCTGAAGGTTCTGGGTTCAAATCCCTTGGGAGGCTTCAGTGTAGTGTCCTTGGGAAAGGCACTTAAGAAATAACAAGGTGATAGTCACTTTATGTTAATTGTTCTTCCAAAAATATGGTACATCTTGAGGACTGATTTAGAGTGAGGATTGCTAATTAGACAGATGGCTAATTAATTAGGTGAAATAAATCAAGCTTGTATCTTTTCCTCTGAACTAGGCATGGTTTCACCAGACGCCATCTGTAACGGAGGAGGTGGTCGTGACGGGAGCCTGACTCACACCAACAGGAGACACGTCTCTGTAGCCACTCCCATGTCCCCGGGGCCTGTGGTAACCAGGCTGTTTGACAGCCCCATGTCACCTGTCAGGAACCTCATGCAGTCACCACAGATGCAGTATAAGGTGTGTATAGTAGTCGAAACATTAGTAGACAAACACATTTATCGGGGAAATATTGGAATTAAATCCCTACTTTTGAAAAGCAACATTGCTCCATCGTTTAGGGAGATCCCTGCAGTAGTACTAGTCCAAAACCGGAAGTCCAGAACCGGTCCAGCAATCACTAGTATCAACAAGAAACAAAACCTGGTGACATTGCCTTCGGAAGAATTAATAACAGTCCAACTCTGTCTCACAGATTGCACTGACCAAGGCCCAACAACAAGTGCAACAGCTGAAGATAGAACTGGGGACCAAAAAGCACATCATAGACGAAAATGACGTGCAGTTGAGGAAGATGCAAAGGGCACTGGAACAAAAAGGTGAGAGACATTATACTATATAGGCTGTATGCGACCCTTTGGTCTTAACAGTAGTGTGCATGTCAGGTGAGCAAAAACAGCCGGGATTCGAGCTCCCAACCTCTTAGTCCAAAGGCAGCGTCACTAACCACTGGTCTACGCATGCACACCAGTATTTCTGTCTATGCCAGTTTGTGTACAGTCCTGTATTCTAGCCGGGCTGCTCCCCCAGGGCAATTTTGAAAATATCAACCTAGTTTAATGACATCTTTTTCCATATCTTTTACACACCAATTTTTGTCTGTCAAAGATGACGGAATGGGCAAAATGTTTATTCATGAGCAGCAAAATTCGTATATGTCGTATATATTCGTAATGACTAAAAGATGGATGCTGGCTAGCACACTGGTTCGTTCAATATTTGCCAAGACATACATTCGCCACTTGCTTACATCTTGTTACTGATTCTTTCCCCCACAGAGTCAGAGATGAGGGAGCTGTCTGCCAGGCTGGATGGCCTGCGAGCCCTACAGGACGAAAATGACGCCCTGCAAGCCCGCGAGAGCGAGCGCAAACAGCTGGAGCAGAGGTGCGAGAAGCTGACCAAGGCTCTTCACGAGTACGAAGTCTACAAGACAGAGTGCCAGGAGCTGAAGAAGCAGAACGACCGCTTGTTTGAGGAGAGACACGGGATGGAGGACGCCATGAAGAGATGTGACCAGATGGCCCTGCAGGTCAGCGTGCAAAATACATGGTTGCCCAGTTGCCCCGGGCAACCAAAATTTACTTGGGGCAACCTATTTTTGAACCAAGGTAGCCCAGTGTGCTACCTGGATTTTAAGAAATCATGCCCACTTGGCTTGCACCACTTATCCGGCAGATGCTTTTTAATTTTAGGTATTAATGGCTATTACTAGGGCTATTACTAGTATCAGCTAAGTTACTAAAGGCTGTTAGAAATATTGTCCAAGGCTTGTGTATGTAACATTACTTAATTTGACTAAAGTAGTAACTTATATATAGGTGGGGCAACCTAAAATTCTGATGGCAACCTAATTTTTGCCGTAGGTCCTGGGCAACCTGGTTCAAAAAAGTATTTTGTACCCTGCAGGTGCAGGAACTGCAGACAGAGCTCCACTGCACAGGTCAGCAGCTGCAGGCACTGCGGGACTCCCTCAAAGCCAAGGACCAGGCACTGCAGCACATGCAGCAGGAGAAGGCTCAGGTGGGTTGGTTTTATTGGAAAATTTCTTCACTCACACTCACTCACTCACTGTCCGGGTAATACAAAATATGTTTACTATTCTTAGTTTTTAATGTTTTTTCATTATACAAAAATTCTGACATTGCAAATGACAGTACAATACATATTAACTTGTTACAATTACTGTACCTTCTAAATGTATATAGTGCTGAAAATCTATGAAAACTATGAGAAAAACTACTGTAAGATGAAATGTAGCATGGAGGATAGAGTTATTGAGTATTTGTTTCCTGTACTACCATTTAATCCATGTTTCAGATATATTGTATGACTCATATAAACAATGTTTAGTCATGAGTTACATAGAACATATAGTTACTAACATTGTTATAGATGATAAGGTAGGTATCAGTCTTGATATTTAGTACAGTTCAAAAAGTTGGCATACTCTGTACCTGTTTGTAAATTTGTTGTGCAATATACCTACACTTTGTTTTTGTTTTTAGCTACTGGAACAAGCAAGACATACGGAGGAACGCCTGAGAGAAACACAGCTCGAGTTACAGGAGACAATGCACAGTAGTGGTATGGAGTCGATGGGAGAAAGCCTGGGTAGTATCGTCGAGAAGCGAGCGCAAGAACTAGAGCAGGAGCTTGCCTACACCCAGGAGAACTGGACAAAACCGGAAGAAGCGGCTAAACTGGTGGAAAGCCTTGCCGCGGCGCGTGCTGCCAATGCCAGTCTGGAAGACAACATCCGGAGTCTCATCGCTGAAGGCGACAAGCAGCGTAAAGACCTAACAGAGCACCTGGACAACGCTGTCCAGAAGTACCAAACCGCAGAGCAACAGCTGAACGAAGAGATGGCCAGGCACAAGGCAGAGATTCAGCAGCACCAACAGGAGTACCAGGCACTCAAGACCGATGCTGCAATGGAGAGGGAAGCTCTTCGCTCCAAGCTCGGCGCCGTCAGCTCCACCAAGACAGCCCTGGAGGTGACGCTGGAAAACGAGCGCTGGACCTTCAAAGCAAAGGAGGAGGCGTACAGAGAAGAGATCCTGAGCACGGAAAAGAAGCTGGAAGGCGCCAAGCAAAAGGTAGCCCAGCTGGAAGAGGAGAATAGCGTCACCATGGCGGTGATGCAGGATGAGAAGGACGCTCTGGAGCGACAGCTGAAAGAGGTGTCCGCTGCAGCAGAGCAGAAGTGCCTGCAGTTGAACGACCAGGTCAGTCTTCTTCAGGAGGAAAAGGCGGCCGTTGTGGCTAACCTAGAGGGCTACAAGGCCAGGGTTGAGGCCGAGATGACAGGGCTTCAGAAGGAGCTGGAACAAACACTACATGACAAGACATCTGCAGAGAGTGCACTGCACAACACAAAGGAACAGCTCACTGCTGTGTCACAGGAAAAAGCCGCCATTACATCGGCGCTGGAACAGGTGAAACAGCAGAAAGAAGAGGAGGCAGGGCAGCTGCAAGATCAACTGGTCACAGCAGCAACAGAGAACTCCTCCCTGGCCGCCGACCTGGAGAGTAAAGCGAAGCTGTGCCGCACTCTCGAGGCAGAGAAGGCCATGCTTGCCGACGCGATTGGAAAGCTGGGGGCGTCGTCAGAAAAAGAAAAATCTGAGCTCCAATCTCTGATGAGTGACCTTCAAACTGAGAGAGATAGCCTTCAAGGTCAGCTGGAGGACCTGCAACAGCAGAAGGAAGACCTGACACAACAGAACTCCGACCTGCATACGGAGCTGGATGAACACAGCAAAGACAAGGGGGCAGCCTTGAGCAAGATCAAGGAAGTAGCCACATCCAACACGGAACTGAAAACCAGCCTGAAGCACAGCGGCAAGCGGCTGGATTCCATCAGTGACTGTCTGGACATACTGCTGTCCTGCCAGGAGAAAGCCATGGACAGCCTCCATCAGGAGCACACTGAACTGTCTCTGGAGAACAGGGACTTAACCAGCAAAGTGTCAGAGCTGGAGAAGCAGCTGGAAGAAAGCACGGGCCAGCTCACCCACGTGACAGAAGAAAAGGAAAGCCAAGTCTTGAATCTGGAGTTGGGCTTGCGGGACCTCCAGGCTTCCTTGGACAAGGCAGAGCAGGAGAAGTGGTCCATGCAGGCGGAGATCTCTCAGAGGGAGAGAGCTGCCGCTGTCCTGCAGGAACAACATGCCAAGCGCCTTCAGCATCTGGAGTCTGAGAGTCGAGAACAACTTGAGAGGGTAAGGAAAGAACTGCAGAAGTGGAAATTGACTTTCTTGTACATCTGATAGATCTGTGTTTTCTTCCCCATAAAATGGAGTCCAGATGCCCCCAAAAATTAACACAGTAACTTGTTATGCAACTTAGTGGGGTTTTTTTTTGCCTAGCTTGATGCTGATCAAGTAACGTGGCCAGTTGTCAAAAACAATTATGTACCATAAAAATAAAAACCAAGCAGATGTCAGGGGGTTAAAGAGTAGCTGAATGAAACGAAAGTAATACACCCAACCAACTTATTCCAAATAACAAGTGATTCAGGCAATACTCCACTCAAGTTACTTTAAATAAGTTTGATTTGCCAGCACCACTTAACAAAAATATAAACATATAATCCAGCTATTTCCATCTTGGCTCCCAGACTACATTTTTTAAAAGCATATCTTGTTTCTTGTACTTCTAGGCAGAAGCTTTGAGAGTTCAGCTCCTTGAAAGTAACTCCCGGGCAGCGGCTGCAGAACAGAGCTGCGGGAAGCTGCAGGCAGAGCTGCAGACACTGCAGCAGACGCAGGCTGACAGGGAGGCGGAGACTGAGAAACAGGCGGCAGACATGCAGACAGAACTCCAGTTTGTCCAGGACAGACTCATCCTGAGTGAATCTGCCAAAAACAGGGTAAGATTCAGGAACACTTGCATTGATCTACTCCTGAGGGCTCGAAAAACTTCACACTGAAAGTCATTTCCACCTGACAGGTTTTACCTGTACTACTCAGAAATATAGGAAGTATAGATCTGTTGTTGCTTGCCATTATTTCTTTTATACATACACCCAACTTTTGCAACTTCTGTCATAGAACATTGGTGAAAAAAAGTCTCATCCTTTATCAAGGCTGTTTCTGAGCCATTTTCCTGTGCCTCTACTAACAACAGTTACTATCTTCTTATTCCAGGCCGAGGCTCAGAACGCTGACCTGTGTAACGAGTTGCAGACCATGAAGGAACAGGTGCTGTCCCTGGAGGCAGATAGCAAGGCACAGCAACAGCAGCTCAGGGACAGGGAGGCAGCCATGGCAGCTGCTAACAAGGCTGGGAAGGAACTGCAGGTCTGGCATGCTTATGGTCTTATACAAGAGTTTTCCCTTACGATAGGGCAGACCTAAAATTTTGGTCTCCTCTGTGATTTTTTTCTTCATTACTTGTGGTGGCCCTAAAAGAATTTTAAACCAATCCATTAACGTTGAGGGACAAACTTGACAAAAATCTTGGGTAAAGATATAATATCCAAAGGACCAACACCATCCACTCTCAACCCCATGATTTGCCTCTCAAAATGTAGGGGATTGCGTTTTAAAGGCTTGAAAATCCAAAAATTGCCCCCCGAACCCGTTATTGAATTATTGTTGTATGGTTCATTGCAGGGTCAGTTGGAAATCAGTCAGGTTGAGAGGGAAGCAGTGCAGCAACAGCTTGACATGGTACATGCGGCATTGGACCAGGCAGAAGCTAGCAAGTGTGACCTCAAGGGCCAGCTTTCTACAGCCCAGCAGCAACTGGAGCAAAGTAAATCTGGCAGTGAAGAGCTCCGGAGACAGCTTGGAACAGCACAGGGACAACTAGAAGAGATGAAAACTTCCAGGGATGACCTTCAGAGCCACCTGCAGACAGCACAGGAGCAACTTCAACAGAAGGACGCTGTGCAGGGTGAACTCCAGAAACAGCTGCAGACAGCACAAGTAAACCTACAACAAAGTGAAGCCACAAGAAATGACCTCCAGAATCACCTGCAGACAGCACAGGGAACAGCTCCAACAAAAGGACAAGTGTGCAGGGTGAACTCCAAAAACAGCTGCAGACAGTTGAAGCAAACCTTCAACAAACTGAAGCTACCAAAAATGACCTTCAAAGCCACCTGCAGACAGCACAGGAACAGCTTCAACAGAAGAACACTGCACAAGCTGAACTCCAGAAACAGCTGCAGACAGCACAAGCAAATGTACAGCAAACTGAAGCTGCAAGAAATGACCTTCAAAGCCACTTGCAGATAGCACAAGAACAGCTGAAGCTGAAGGACACAGCACTTGGTGAACTCCAGAACCAGCTACAGACAGCACAAGCAAGTCTGCAGCATACTGAAGCCACCAGAAATGACCTTCAGAGTCACCTGCAGACAGCACAGGAACATCTTCAACAGAAAGACACTGCACAAGTTGAACTCCAGAAACAGCTGCAGACAGCTCAAGTAAACTTACAGCAAGCTGAGTGTACTAGAAATGACCTTCAGAGTCAGCTGCAAACAGCACAAGAGCAGCTTCAACAGAAAGACACTGTGCAAGGTGAACTCCAGAAACAGCTGCAGGCAGCACAAGCAAACCTACAGCAAACTGAAGCCACAAGAAACAACCTTCAAGGTCAACTTCACACAGCACAGGAACATCTTCAGCAGAAGGATGCTGACCTCCAGAACCAGCTGCAGACAGCAGCGGGCAAACTGGAACACTCTGAAGCTGTCAGGAATGACCTTCAAAGCCAGTTACAGGCCATGCAAGAACAGCTGAACAAGAAGGACGCTGCACAAGGTGTGCTCCAAATCCAGCTGAAGACTGCTCTGGCAAACCTACAAGAAACCGAAGCTACCAAGAGTAACCTTCAAAGTCAGCTGCAGACAGCACAAGGACAGCTTCAAGAAAAGTGCACAGCACATGATGGCCTCCAGGTGCAGCTCCAGTCATCAATGGCCAAGCTGGAGCAAAGCGAAGCCAGTAGAAGTGATCTTCAAGGACAGTTACAAACAGCACAGGAACAGCTTCAGCAGAAGGAAGCTGCAGTGGGCTGTCTGAACAGCCAGCTGGAGGCATCACAAGTACAGCTGGAGAAGGCTGAGGCTGGAAGAAATGATCTTCAGAGCCAGGTCAGTGGTAGAGAAATACCCACCTGCAGTCTGCATTTTACAGAGACATTTTTGATATTGCAGAAGAAAAATTGAGTGAATATCTGGTCCAGGGGATATATCAAAACATGGCTGAATACTAAAAATTAAAACAACACTATGCAGCTTTTCATCAACTCTAAGGCAACCTGCAATTCTGCACACTCAGCTACATATTAAATAGTTTTTGGCATCATATTGTTTAAGAGCTTTTGTGTTCACTACTGACTCTCAGAAGTTATAGATGCAGACAAAAATTTTGACATCCTGCAAAATGATTTGTTTACATCTTTAATATGGACCACTGATGCCTGAAATAAAGGATTATTATTATGATATTATGAAAGAAAGAAAATGGCACAACACTGAAAAAAAGTATTTCTACCACTACAGGTGGACCTTGTGCAGGCCCAGTACATGCAGAGTCAGAACAGTTCGGATGAGACAGTGGCTGAACTCAGAGTCCAGGCAGCGCACTTTGAACAGGAATGCTCCCAGCTACAAGAGGAGAAGCAGCAGCTCCTCAAGCAGTGGGAAGACATGATGGCCTACAAGGTAAGGGCCTAGGAAAAAATGCTGTGTTTCCTGATCTTTTTGTGCGTGGACCCCTGAAAGGGACATCAGTTTTCAAGCTGACAAGTTTTATTTGTGCTTGACTTTGATAGGCCATATTCGTTAGTTGCTTGAAATACTGTAAATCTGTCAGTTCTGATAGTGGACTGATTACTTATTATTTATTTATTTATTATGTATCATATTTTTTTGTTTGATTTGTAAATCCATGACCCTGCTCTCACCCTTGACCTTGTTAAAAGCGGTTGTATGTTTGACCGAACAAGTTAATCGAGTTTAAATAAAGGCTTGCTACTACTACTTCTGTACCGCAAACTTCTTACTATCGTGAACAAATAAATCGTCACCTTTCTTTTTGCTGCACCTGCCACCACTGTGAACGTATAGTTCCGTGAACATGTCCATTTTTCTCAGACTGTGAACTTTTGCTACCATGAACAAAGAGTGACTTACAGTATTTCCTGTTGGTCTGTGTTCCCTACAGGTGAGAGTAGAGCAGCAGTGCAGCACCTTGCAGCGCGAGCTTGGGGAGGCAGCCGCACACAGTCAGCAGCTGGAGCTCAACAATGCGCAGCTGTGCAGCCAACAGCAGGAAATGGCAGCAAAGGAAAAAAGCTACAGGCAAAAGGTATTTTTTTAGTTGCAAGGTTAGACATACTAGTGAAAAAGCTAGCTAACTGGCCAAAGATAGTGGATGCTACCTGAAATGTCTTACCATTTTTAAAGCCATGCTTGAGTAACTGTTTTTGCTGATTTTTAGCTGATTATTACTAGATTAAGGGTTAGTGAAGGTATTTGTGGCTTCATATCATAGTTTTTTTCTGATTTGCTCAAAAAAGATTTAAGTTGTAACATTACCCTTGTTACAGGTTGAGGCAATGCAACAGCACTTTGAAGAACAGCTGAGAGGACTCAAGGAGTTGCAAGGGGCGATGGAAGAAGTGCAGGGTCAGAAGAACATGTTGGAAGAACAGCTTAAGATGTAAGGTCCAGTTACTTCACCCGAGTCTCTATGTACAACAACAGTGCAATAGAATACAGTACAACACAATGCCAACATCAGAAGCCAGTACAAAATGTATTCAAATTGAAGCAGTGCACGCAAGATGGCTTTGAGTTATTCTATAATGGAACCTTTGAAAGCCTGTGTGATAACCGTTAGAGCCATGTGTGATCACACGGGCCTGAATACCCGCACCAAACGCAGGTATGACATAAAGTGCAATACTGTAACAGTATTGCATTGTATAACACTCTGTTACAGATTAAGAGAGTGTGATTTGTACAAAAAGTTTAACCTCTTATACCTCTGTGAACTTTGAAATATTTATGTAAAATGTGAATTCCTTAAGCTTGTTTCATTCATTATTGTGAACTGACTGAACTCCTTGCTGTCATACAGTGTCAGTGGAATTAGCCTTGCTTTAGAATTAGAACTCTCACAGTAAGTAAGTTGTCTGTTTCTCTCTCCCTTGTGCTCAGGTCCCAATCCCAGCAACAGGAACTGTCTGAACAGCTGCACAGTTACCAGATGCACTATCAGCGTAAGAAGGAAACTATCCAGGACCTGGAGAAGTCACTACAGAAGCAGGAGAACGCACATGTACGTCATCATTACATCAACTCTATCTTAGTGCCTTATTTTAACAATTAGAGTCAAACCTACCCAAGAAGATCACTCGAGCTTGGGACTGATAAAATCTGGTCTATGTGTACAGGTGGTCACTATAGACAGAATTCTTCATGCTTGTGTCAATGGGAAAAGTTACATAAGGAACTCAAAAATTATCACATTGGTCACAGTGGTCCTTATGTAGAGCTCTAGGTTTCACTGTAAAAGTCTGTGTAGTCTGAGGATGTACTACTTTAAGATGGCTTTTTTTGTTTGCAAATCTTCACTCATTATCTTGTGATAATTGTACAAGAATCACTCAAACACTCACTATCCGGTTTAACATATACTGTTCCTTGTCAACCGGGTTTTGGATCTGCTCATAAAGTCTTGCAATACTTACTTGTAGACCGCTATGTGGTCTGTTTCATTGCAAAATGCCTGTACCTAACAGTTGTTGTACTGTTTCTACATAACCCAGGAGTCGGTGAAGAACCAACTCCAAACAGTACAGCAAGAAAGGAACAAACTGAAGAAGGAAAACAGTAGCCTGTCCACAGATGTCAAAACGGCCATTGAGAAGCTGAAGGAGGAAGAGGCCACGACCAAGAAACTGTATCAACAAGTGAGTATAAACTGTGAAGGACTGGGAGGGAGGCATTAAGGAACAAGGATGGTGTTTAAAAAACACAATGGCGATATAATTTTTTACTTCTGAATCATTTGAAATGGAATTTTTGTTATTAGCCTGTCCCGTATGTCTGTTTGTTTGTGTTATTGGATTTTTGTGGTCAGCATAACATAAGGACTTATGGATGGATTGAGATACCAAAAACCACCATATCACCAGTCAGGACAAAAACAAAATGTAATCTAAATGTTGAAAGGAACAAATGATGATCAATGGAAAATTATACTCTTCACCTCTGTAAAATATTTTCACATTAACCTTTCACTGTGTTGTATAATCCTGATGAACTATCAGAGCCTATCCTTTCATTTTGGTCTTTAACACACCTGGTCTTCACCTGTTGTATTTCGGCAGGTACGTTCTCTTGAGGCGCAGGTAGACCTGGCCAATCGTCAGCTCCGACAGCAGAAACACCAGGTCAGCTTTGCCACCCCCGCTGCTCGCAGCCTCAACACCAGCACAGACAGTATCGAGGACACCGCCGGTACGGATTACTGTACATCTTGGCATAGTTGTGTTTTCTTTCACAGAAGGAGAACATACTGTTTTTGCTCTATTTCCTCTTCTTCTCCAAACAAATTATTTCAAGGGTGTGGACCAGATGGCTGTCACCATGGTGACTGCTGCTGTTAATTGTTGGGTTACATTATGTAGCAAGTTTGGAGGGGCTGGTCATCTTACATATGAATGTATTTTTTAATGCTCAATGCAAAGACAAAATACCTGGTGACCCCTTTATTACCAGTAAGTTGGTACAAATTTATTTAAGACACTAAGTAATGAAACTGGTAAATACTGTCTGTCTTCTATATCTCTATCAACATCAATGTTACCTTCCTCATTGGGAACTTTACTTTTGTAGATGAGACGTTTGACCTGGAGCCGCGCTCCCGCCAGCGCCACAGCACAAGTCGAGATGACCTGGACAGAACCCTGTCCAACAGTCAGGTGGCAGGGGAGGAGGAAGGAGACAAGAAGAACAGAACCATCAGCACGGACAGTCTGGAAGGAGACAGTCTGGACACCTCCATCTTCAGTAGGACATCACAGGACAGGTAGGACAAGGCTCAAAAATCACCTGCATAGTTCAGGTTAAATTTTGGCTGTGCAGGTATTTCTGACAACTACCTGCATCGGTCCATGTTCTAGGTTTATATGTACAGTTTTTAGTACAGTTTTTACACCAGCACCAATCAGTTATTAGAGAACTAGGAACTAGAGATTATAATAAAAAGTATAATCTCTAGTTCTCTAATAACTGATTGGTGCTGGTAAAAATTGTCTGGTGCAGGTAATTTTCAGTGTTAGCTGCATCAGTGCAAGTATTTTGAGCCCTACTGTTGCAATTGACTCGATTTACATTTCAAGAGTACTAGTAATATACCCAAATCTTGGGTTTCCTGTTCTGTTTCAAGCTGCATTGATGTTTTGATTTAATCTCCTGGCTGCCTACACCTATATCTATGTAAGGTATGTTTAATGTTTTCCATAAAATTGGAGGTCATTTTTTATGTACTGCCTCAACTAGCAGTTTGCACTCACTCAAAATGACAACATGCAAGCAAGTATAGCTCTCTGGAGACGGGGAAACAACAAAGATAAACTGTGTGTCTGTTTCTGTTTGACTCATCGTGTTCTGTTCTGTCCAGCGGCATGTCCACGCGCAGCCAGCGCCGCCGTACCACGGTCAGTATCGAGATGGTGCAGACGGAGGATTCCCGCCGCCTGTCCAGAACCTCCACGGAACACGTGGACCTGGGGTCCTCCATCGGATCTGCCTCCAGCTGGAGGGGAGGTGAGTATTCATGGTAATACTAAGACTACTTCTGGTGGGGTGGGATAGGATAATGGACATGAGATCAAGAGGCTGCAGGTTCGATTCCTGGCTTGACTTTGTTCCCTTGGAAAAGGCACTTTACACTGTTACACCTTTCTCACTTCATGAAGGTGTGAAATGGGTACCTGACTTCGGTTGGCAAGGTAAAAAGTCGTGGAAGGAGAGGGATCATCAGGGCTCTGCCTTCCAATAGCGTGCCCTAGACATGGTGAATCATACACCCACTGCCCCTATGGTCTCAAGAAGGCTGTGGAACTACCTTATCTATCTTTTGCCTTATATAAAATAAAACTCAAGATCAGACATATACTTTAAATTTAAACACAAGTATTTAAGTAAGTAAATTTTAACAAGCAGGAATTGTTTTGTTGCCCCCTGCTAAGGGAAGTCATGTTTTGAAAGGCATTGATTGATTGGTTATTCCAATTGTGATTTAATAGAAATAAATTTACAAGTATGCAATGGTCTAATTAAGTAATTTGCCTGTATTCGTGCATTCTGCTGGATAATGACAATATATCAATTTCTGATGTTTACAAACTTGTGCGTTCTGTTTCCATGACTACAGCAGCTCCAAGGTTCTTTGTATCAGAGTGTGAGGAGGAACCAGAGCAGTATGACTGGGACAGGCTCTCCGAGCTTCAGAGGAGGAACACCCTCCAACCCAGACATCTACAGAGCTGCTATCCCACAGAGACTCAGGTATGCACCACTTCTGCTTAGAAATGACACATTTTTATAGTGTTTGTTGTTCAGTACCTTGTAACCCTGCCTTGATCTTGACCAAGAAGTCATGAGTTCGAATCCCAGCTCTTGTAATTTACCTGGCTTGCACATTACTGGAAAGGGTTGTTCATTGTCCTTGAAAAGAGCTAAGGGAAATTCCCTGGTACAATAATGAGCCTGTTAATACTGTACATACATGTAGTTTCTGTCTTTGTCATGGGCAGTTGAAGATCTAGAATAGCTCAACTGTACATTGCCTTCATTTGGTTGAAACTGGTTTAAAGTAACTTTTAGTCATGATAAGATCATCATATAAAGAATCTTCTGATCATGGCTCAAAGCAAAAAAGCAAAGAGGCCTTTTTTCAGTTGTAGATAGTGCCTGTGACAAGCTACTGTATGATGTTTTACCAAGATAGTGATTCTCTAGAATTATGTTATTGATGAAAATATTAACATGTATGTTGGCCTTTTTTTTTTGCATTTCATAGGGTACAGCTCTGGAGGAGACAGAGGACCTGAGTAAAACCCTGCGTAGAACGACACTGCGTTCTTCACAGGCCGCAAAAACTTTCAGTATCACTCCGGGAAAGAAGAGGAGGCACGAAGCAGATGAGAACAGTGCCTCCAGGAAGAAGGTAATTATGACCAGGGTTTCATCTGCCCTGAACTCAGCTGGTAACATTTTAAGGGGGATCATTCACTCTGTTGGGTCTGATTTTTTCAGAAAAACATAGAGTGACAGGGCAGTAAAAAAACAGACCTAGGCATCCTATGATAGCCCCAAATGTCATGATAGAAGCCATGAAGTCAACATACCAGGCTGGTTTATAATTTATAATCAATGAGTGAACTTTGAACTTTCAATCAAACCACAGCATTGATCAATTGATGGATGGAAAAGCTGTTACAACTACAAAATGTAGGAAGACAAGGACTTTCTTCAATTGTTGGGACCAAAATACGAGCATATTTTAGTTGAGTCAGAACCTGAATTTTTTTTTTGACAAATTGGAAAAAAATGAAGGATCTCAGCTTTTATTTGCATCCTATCTGATTTTTTTACGATGTAGTTCTTTCTCTGGCTACCTTCTTCAGGCCATTACAAATTAGCACTAAAAAATCCCCATCTTACCTGAAAGACTCCACATAGGATGAGGCGTCGTAATTCTATAGGACCTGCAGAAATCATGGCCCCAGACCTCGTGTCTGATGACGGCTTGTCCCTGAAGGAAGAACCCAAACCTCACCACCGACGTCGTCGCATGTCTCGTACTGTCAGTCAGGCAGACATGTTTGTGGTAGAGAGAGCTGACACAGACTGTGACTTTGCAAATGACGTGAGACGTTATGTTTTTGTGAGCGTGGTGGCTTGTGGTGACTTTGGGAGCAGCTAGACACTCAGCCACATAAACTTGATTAGCCATGTAAATTGAAGCTATCAGCTATGTCACTCCTAGCTACATGTTTATGAGCCACATAAATTTTTGATAAGCCTCTCATGCTCAGTTCAAACTCAAGTTCAGTTCAGACTGTGCACTGCCTTATTTTTGTGTTTTATGATTTTTGTTGACCAAAGTGATATGTCTGGATGTAGCCCGGGGTGTAGTGTGTTAGATGTGTGCATTAAATCTAAAGTAGACACGGTGGCCAAGGCATGTTTTTTCTTTTTTTCCCTCAACCTTTGGCATGTTATTTTGCAGGTGTAGTAGTAAATCAGTGTATGGAGATGCTTCTTTAGCACACAATGTATAAAAGAAATAATGGCAATGGTTTCTGAACAGTTCTTACTTCTTAGTGCACATAAATGTGTCTGATACAGGTTATTTTCAGTGGTACTTGCACTAGTGCAGGTATGCAGAAAAAAAGAATTTCAAGCCTGGTACTAGTGTAGGAGGGGAAGGATGGCAGTACATGTAATACGCCTTCTTACACTTTTTTCTTCTTTACCAGACTGTGGTCATGCCAAGCACACCATCTAAAACACCATCCGTCTTCAAGACCCCCAAGAAGATTGCCAGTGCAGCAGCAGGCATCTTCAAGAAGCCAACGGGTAGGTTCAAAAAGTTTTAATGATATACTAGTATTTGGTTGTCTTCAACTTTTTCCCTTTGTCTTCAAATTTTACACTCCACTTTTTAGTACTTCAATTGATTTGCTTAAACTTCTATGTATGTTGCAATCAACATTAACTGTTAATATACTCAAAGTTTTGTGCCAGAAAACAAGAACAATACACAACTCCTACCATGTTTGTTTTAAAAGATGGTACATTCATATTATCTAGGTGCTATCAATGTAATACCTTTCTATGTGAAGTATGTTAGTAGTAAGATTTTTCCAAGGGTTTGATCAGCAACACTATTTTTTGTTACCACAGGTAAGACTCCCTCCTCTAGGAGACGTTCCCCTCGGCTTCAGGGCCGCGGGAAGTCTCCTGCTGGACGACTGAACAAGGCCAAGACTCCTACCAAGACACCCAACAAACACCAGGCAAAGCAGGTAATGTACACATGATTGCAGTTAACACTAGAACTCAGTAACAAAACAGATTTCAGGTGCAGGCCCATACAAAATGTGCCTGAAAATAGAACATATACTGTGCCTGCGTGAAACCCAGATTTTTGCCGGTTGTTGTCGGATGTTTGTTCAACATTGCATCAGAATGTTGCAGACGATATATATCTAGCCAGCCTGAATTTTTTTCTGTCATCTCAATTCTTGTTCTGTATTTTGCTAAAGGTGTGATGCAACCATCGTAGAGGGCCATGGTCCCTCAGAAAAATTTTGAAACCCTCTGAAATAATGCTATTTCCAGCATTTTGACGGGTAAATTTTGTAGGATAGACTAAGCTTAGTTTAATGACATCTCTTTCCATATTCATATTGTCAAATATGTCGGATTTGGGCAAACTTTTTGTCAGCAAAATTCTGTAAAATGGCATTTAGAACTGAAATTTAGAACTGGTTAGAAAACTCTAGTACACATCAGAGTGATATGAATATATAATAGTATAATACTGAAGCAACAAACTTTTAATGATTTGATGATGATGATGATGATTATTAAAGAAGAAGCACAATCTGACATGGCAGTCAACAGACTGAATTACGCTTTACAGTAGTTTTAAAATCAGTTAAATTGATAAAATCACAGCTTAAAATATAACACATTATAAATATTTACGGTTCGTTCCACCATTGTCATACATAAATACATAAAATCTGTTACAATATTTAAAAAACGTCTACAGTCCATTCAGTAACTTTGTCATTGCAGGGATTGCACTAGTTATGTATCGTTTAGTCCCTGTTGGTTGTTGGTAGCGTGTCGAGTTGCGGAGATGCCTGCCATGTTGCTGTCCGCGGGTAGGGGGCAGCTATACGGAGAAGCGAGGCGATCTTTCCACCTTCAAGGCAAAGTCTGTGCACAGTTTTTGTCTGCGGGCTGATCAGGGATTTGATCCCTGAGGAGTAGTAGGACTGAAATGGTAAATTTTTTTTCTTCAAAATCGCTGCAGGACCCTCGGAGGCAGAGCATCGCCTTCAACATCGGGTTCAGTCCCCTGAAGGGCTTCAGGAAGTCAGCCCGCAAAGCCAAGGAGAAACGGGAGGCACAGAAGGAGCCGTCTCAGGTTCGTGAGGAAGTTGTGTTTGGAGCGTCTGTTGTGTTCCAGTCATATATTGAATAACATGATTGTTAGAACTGCATTGATTAATGTGTTAGAGCTGCATTGATTTTTGTGACACTGACAGTGAATATGTGTGAATAAATGAATGAATGAATGGATATTTACAAATGTACCAGTAAGTCACAATTAATACTAATTTAACACAGGTACATATTAAAGTTAAATTTCAAATTTTAATTACATATAAGCTTGGGTATTTGATTGCAAGTTGCTGGCAAGTTTTGGGGTAAGTCTATCCTTATCCATTACCAGATATGGAGAGTGAAATCAAACCCTTTGTGTGAAACTGTAAAAATTTTGGTTTGACCACCAGACTGAACAAATGTTGCAAAAAGAATCGTGTATGAGATTATATAATTTATCTATTTATTAAAAAACTGTATGTGTGATGATAATGAATAATTTATTCTGTGTAACCTTTGTGAAGATTTGAAATAAAGAAACAATGATCCATTCTCCTGTCTCTTTCTGTCGCTATTTTATTTTTCAGTTTCATGTCAGAACTTTTGTGCTGTCCTTTTTCCTTTTGTCTGTCACCACTTTGCTTGTCACGATCTGTACATACAGTTGTTGTAATCATGTGTTCCCTTTTATATGGGAGACTTTGTTTTCCCTTTTTTTCGTCATTGTTGTGCTGCAAATGTAGACTAGATTACATGTAGATGTTAACCTTGGTTGCAGCCCTTGTGTAAGCACCCTAAAAAGCACTTCTTTACTTACAGCGGAGAATGAGCATTGCAAATGTAAAGAGCTTCCTCAGCGTGAATAACTCCAAAACAAACAAGGTTAATATCACTTTAAAAAGGCATTATTGCTTTCTGCGACTGCTCTAACTTCAAATCAAAGGTCCTATTCAATGATTTTTGTCGTGATTTTAAAAAAGTAGTCCAGTTCCTGCAAACGTATTGAATTTAAAGAGTTGTATATTCCGAAAATGGCAACACTTAAAGAGAGAAATTAAAAACTGGCAATATATTGTATATTGAAATGGGACTTGATACAAATCATGCTTTAAGCTTGTACTGCTGCATTAATATGAGATAATCTGCTGCATTCATAAAAGATAATCTGCTGCATGCACTGCTGAACTTGCTTGCAATGGAGCCTCAGACCATTCCATGCTTTTAGTCAACAACATAACGTAGCTTTTAGCGAGCTTGTACTGTTTGACCACCATACAATCAGCATTCCATTAACAGGCCTCTTTTCAGCTGCTTAACCATGCCAAGCTATGGCCTGCCAGCCATCTTATTGTATACTGGTGCTCCCATACTCACTCCCTAAAATAAATGAACAAATTTACTCCCTTCGTAGGGAGTGAGTATGGGAGGCAAGCCCCTATATGCAAATAGGATGGCACCCAGGGTAGCCAAGCAAATTTCCAAGCAGATGTAAAGATTCAGCTCAATTTTAATTTTTTTTACACTTGTTTTGGTATCATTGGTATTCTTTACTTTTGTTATTTAACTAATCTGCTTCCTCCAACAACAACCAATAAATGGTGCAAAAAACAGAGAATGATGTGTCCTCACATCTGCTTGGAGATTAGGCACATCATTCCATTGTGATTGGGCTTGCTATCCTGTCTCTGGATTTAGCGTAGATAGGTACATAAACCCTCTTCTTGTTCCAACCGTCTTTAAATTGTTTCCTTAACAGACGAAAGCAGCCCGCAAGCCCTTGGGAACTAGGAACAACGCGCAAACCGGCGTGTAACGTGAAGATTGTCCCAGCGTGACAATCGTGGACACCAGCCTTCATCAGTAGATAGCTCAGTGATCTTAAAGTCAGTGCAATAGAAAAATCGAGTAGACAGTTAAGTTCTAGTGACTAAGCACGTAAATCTGGTGTGTTATCATGATATTTACCAGCCTGGGTGTCATCATGGGTATTAGTTCTGTCTCCTTCAAACATCGCTAGACTACACTAGACCAGTTTACCAATTAAAGACAAGATGCATTTATTGTGATTCACACTTAAAGTGTCGTTTGTATAAATTGTGAACGGTTTTAGACCTTATTTTCTCATAGCTATAGCAAAGATGGGAGAAAGTATAGGTGCACTGCCAGAGTTGAATATTTTCCTACCTTTATTTTTACCATAAGTCCTGTCAATGATAATAGTATTGGGTGAAATGTTGGTGTCATGGTTTTCCATTATATAACGTTTTATAATAATTATTGAAAGGCATTGTGTGTTGTCAAGTGTTTAGATAGTAGAGAAGTGTATGTTGAACAACACTGACTTGAAATGAAGAATAAGCATTTATTACATTATAATCATGCTTGTATATACTGTACAAATTTTTTCTGTCCTTGCAGGTGATCTATTCTTGTGTGATTGTTCTTCCATATCTGAGTAAATAAAGATGCTTTCTGTCACGTCTTACACAAGTTGGCTGGTCTGTTTCCAAAAGTTTGCCAAAAATAGTTTTAGAAGTGTCTTCATGTGACTTGAAATAAAAGATTTGAAAAAGATATAGGAGGTATTGTACATGAAAAGTCCATAAATGTAGGACCCTTTTCAGCAATAACAAACAACAGTTGTTCACAGCTTTCTGGTCAGAAAAGTTCTAACAGATTGGTACGCTCGCTAGCCTGTGTTACACAAGCTCTCGGCCAGAGGTTAATGACCCCCACAACTTCGGGGTGGCCGGCCGCCAGGAGCGCGATTAGTAGTACGCTAGCGTTTGGAAAAGAATTATGTGGCCTGAAACAGTATAGGGAAGACTAATGCCAATCATTGCACAAAATTCCCATACAAAAACATTAACTGTAACAGTACCTTAACTGAAGAAGGATTTCCCAGCATTTGTTACAAGCCTGCCCTACAATAAAATAAAAACAAACTCTGGAGGTACTGTGTAAAGCCAACTGGTAAGAATTAACTGGTTACTTAAAGAACACCATCTGACCTTGAGGGCAAAACAAGCAATATTTGGTACCTAATTAAATAAGAAGATTAAATACATCAGATAACGTTTCATGTAGTTCATGTGCTACTAAGGCACAGAGACTTGTAGGAACAGGTTCTATATCAGAAAGAGTAGTTTACAAATGTTTTGAATCGCCCCAAACCTACACGTTTCAGACCCACCTGACAAAAGTTGGCATTTATTTTTCTGTTCTAACTACTGACTAAACCCTGCATCATTCTAAACCAAGCACAAAGTTGATGCCTTGGACGATGCCTATGATGACCGGCTGCCAGGCCACCAGGTAACGTAGCCAGTCCAATAGCTGCCCGTAGAGTACATGTGGACGTTCCCAGCTGATGGCATGGTCAAGAAATCATACTGTAGTTCTTAAATTTTTTCACAACACATTTTTGTTCACTGTTTTCCCTGTTATCACTGATGTACCGTTAACTTGTCACAGTTATCAAATCTTTTGTCCCCCTCCCTGCACTTTCTGCCACTGAAGTTTCCATGAACATATCCAAATACAGTATGCATATCACAGTGTATTGTCTGACAGAAAGATACCTATTCCATAGAGGGAGGGGACCACTTCTAACTTCTTACACTATCCAAATATTACAGTATTAGTATTACAGAAACAGCTTTCCACCAACTGCAAAATTATGGAACTTTTGACAAGTGTTTTCCTCATAAATACAACCCACAAGACATCAAAACCAATGTTCACTGCCATCTAGCATAGTCACTTTTATCTCCAGACAGAAGTGGTCTTTAGGCCTTGCATTGAACAAACTCGATAAAAAAAGCAGCTGTAGAAAGGATACGGGTTGCAGAACATCCTCTTCAGGTCCACCTTCTCCTTGCAGTAGGGACAGGTCTGTTTCTTTCCCACAATGCACCAGCCCCGGATGCAGAATTCGTGAAATCTGATACTTGGGTTAAGGAGATGTCACAAGAAGGAAAAGGAACAAAAATCCAGCTGCGTTACAGGTTAACGAAGGATGATACAGATAATATTGGAGTTCCGTTTTTCATAACCAGTAAATCCTCACCTGCTTACATTTTGATGTCTGTCACACATCTTCCTCAAAGCTTCATGCTGTTTGGGATTGTGTTCTTGCTGCAAAAGCGCCACCTACATGTACATTGGCCACATATATGATATAGCAGCAAGAAGCTGAGTACTCTGAAATGAGAGGTGAAATTGTGCAAGTTTTTTTTGTTATGTCAATCTGTATCGTGTGATATTGTATAGTTTGTTGATCATCCTTTAATTGTATACCAAGCATTGCCTGAAAAAAAAGGTTGTTATGTACCTGAGTGTTACTGCTGGTGAAATGAATAAACTGAAACTCCAGCCAGAAACTCTGGGGAAGATAATCAGGTGAGAGACATTATTCATTTTTGAAAAAGAAAACTCCAATATCCCAAGTTCTACCAACTTAAATGAGGTTATTTCCAAAAGGATACAGATGGTCACAGCCTAATCTGTATGTCTTTTCGATGATGCCATCATCCTCCTCGTGTATGATAATCTTCTGTCCGCACACCGCGCAAACATTGGGCTCCAGGTGACGTGTCGGCATTCCTGTGGTGGAGTAGTACTGTAGGGCACAACATCACTATTAGACCTTGAATTGGAAAATCTACGCTCATGCTTTACTTAGTTTTTTCCTTAACATGATTTACCAAGCTGTGAAGTTTTTGTACTTCCAAATTTCAATGAAATCTGTGCAAAATTGATTCCCAAGTTCCTTGGACACTTCAAGGTGAAAATGTAGCAGACATTATAAAAGAAGAGGGCAGAGAGAAAAACCTGAATTTAAGACTTTTGAAGGCTATTTACTCCATAATACATCGAGTGCATCAAGGAATCAACTGGGTCTTCAAAGTTTGTTTTCGTTTTGTTTTGCTTGTTAAGCTACTTTCTAACCTAAAATCCGTTTAATTCAATTGGCAAAATTAAAATTAATTCTTAATTCTAAAAAATGTAAAAAAAAAAACATTTAAAAATGTTTGGTATATTGTTGAAATCTCACCCCTATTGTGGCAGCGATCTTGTCAGCGCAGATTTCAGCAAAGTCCCTCCCCAGAACTCCATAGTACAGTCCGTAGAATATTGTCACCACTCCAAAATCCATGGCAGTTTCAGGTTTGATCCTGCAGACAGTAAAGATAAGAAAATGTCAATTACTAAATATACCCTTTGTGATAATACAATCACTGACACAAGGTTTACCGGTAATTCACAGAAATTTCACACGTTTTAAACACAGTTGAACACAGGTTACAGGCATCCGATGCAATTTCAGGGTGGCAAAACCAAAAAAGATGAGGAAATATGTCATCTTGACACACATGAAGTAACACAAAAATAAGCTATAAGAGGAGTCCCTTTATTATACTTTTGGTGCCACCAATAATTAGCTAGAAACAGGCTACAATACAAAACATTCCATCAGTACAGTGGCCGACAAGTACAAAATTTTACACCGCAACTTTTGGTGTTTTACACCGCAACTTTTGGTGTTTTACACTGCAACTTTGGGTGTTTTACACTGCAACTTTGTCTGTGTTTTTTACACTGCAACTTTTGCTGTGTTTTACACTGCAACTTTTGGTGTTTTACACTGCAACTTTTGCTGTGTTTTATACTGCAACTTTTGCTGTGTGGAAAACTTCACCCCTCCCCTTTTATAATGGCCGTTCCCCCTGTCAGGTCAAAGGTGACAAAGATGGCATCCGTTTAAGTCACAAGCTGACGTCTAGGGACATTAAAATGAAGAAAAACGATGTCCATACCCAATAATAATGAACTAACCTGCAGAAAATTTATGTCATTGCTGTTGATGTCTGGAGCTGGATATCTGACGTCCTTGATAAATTTGTTGTGACGCATGGCAGCAAAAAGCAACATAATTTGTAATCACTGGACCTGGTCGAAACATTTTTAAATTTATCCCGATCTATAGGCCAAAGCTAGAAAAACCTTTAGAAAAAAACTAACGTCACAACGTAGCCAAGCTTTTCCTCTAAAAAACTTATGCACGAAAAGGATAACTCAGTCGACGTAGTTTGCATGCCATCGTTGTCACCTTTGACCTGACAGGGGGACCGTCCATTATAAAAGGGGAGGGGTGTAAGTTTTCCACACAGCAAAAGTTGCAGTGTAAAACACAGCAAAAGTTGCAGTGTAAAACACCAAAAGTTGCAGTGTAAAACACAGCAAAAGTTGCAGTGTAAAACACCAAAAGTTGCAGTGTAAAACACCAAAAGTTGCAGTGTAAAACACCAAAAGTTGCAGTGTAAAACACCAAAAGTTGCGGTGTAAAACACCAAAAGTTGCGGTGTAAAATTTTGTTCTTGTCGGCCACGGTACATCAGCAATATCGCATTTTTGCCTCCAGATATCAGTATGCTATGGGATAGGGTTGATTCAACTAATACTACCGGTACCGGTACAAAAAAAAGTGACCTGAACATTGACTTTGAAAATCCAGTTGTAATACCCTGATATCACATGTAAAGATATTTGTAAACAGGTTAAGCATATGGTTCACTTACATGAAGATAAGGTTGACACCCAGAAAAGTGAACATGACAGCAAAATACCCCAGCAGTCCCAGACCATAGCTGACTTTGTACAGGAGGTAGAACCATTTGTACACCAGTCTGCACAGGAAAAATACATACATAATGTCATATATATATATACAAATTTACATGTGGATTTTTATTTACTGCATTGACTGTTACCACCTACATGTATGAAGTATAAAAGAATAATGGCAATGGTTTCTGAACAGTTTTTGCATGATCTATACACCGTACTCCTTTAATCCTAAGTGGTACAGATAAAACTTGTTGGTGCAGGCAATTTCAATGTTACCTGGATCAGTGTAGGTACACAAAATGTATGCAGAAAAAAGTACTAGTATTTCGAGCCCTGCACCTTGATACTAGCCAATTGCTGCCCATCCCTGTGTCAAGGACCCCTGCAGCAGTACAATAAAATACTATACTTCAATTATGCCATACAATAAAAAATGGTCAGTACAATTTTCTTTCTTCCTGTACCTTGGTGTGTTTCCAGAAAGCGGTCTCCTCGTGGCCTTGTAGATGATGAAGCCGGTGACAGCAGAAAAGATGACCCAGGTAGAGAAGAAGCGCCACCATAGCAGCTTCAGGGTGAAGTACAGGGGGATGGTCCACAGGCCAAACAATGTTACAGCCTGGCAGTACAACAGAAACATGCTACATGACACATCAAGCAACATTGATAAGATACACAAAGGAACTGTTGCTCATTAGCAACTGGATAGATTCTGAAAACTCAGATGTTTTGATTTCCTAATGTGTATCTCATTACCTTAAGATGTCTAACCTTCATCAATGTCACAATGTAAGTGACAGCTGCAGGATATGAACATAAAATGTATTTTACTTTGTATATGCTTTCATTATGAAGCTAAACTTAACAGGCTTTTTGAAACAGTTACCAGACGTTCTCCCTAAGCTTTCACTATCTAGATGACTTCCAAGCCCCAAACACAATATTTTCACAAAAAGATCACAAAACCCACTTATTCATTAGTCCCTGCCTCCAAAGAAGAAGCGAAGCCCCCTCAGTAATGTGTGTAGAAACATCTATAGACTAGACACCTTATACCTTTTAACATTATTATACATGTATCTGAGTTTTTCTGGCAATTAGCCCTCGTGCATGAGTTTGTTAGTTAATTTGAATAAATAGATAGATAAGATCATTCCATGGCACACTCACGTTGTAAGACCTGGCATGTCTCTGTTTCCACTGTACCAGTAGTATCTGTGCCACCAGCAGCACGGCGATCAGGATCAGAACCATCTCCGCGTGCATCGCCTCATGGCCACGGTGCTTCTCATGGAGACGCTGGTGCTCAATCCTGGTGGAGAGGTGGACTCGTAGTTAGCATTACTGACTCAGAATCAAAAGCAACTCCCCTGGCCAGTTATAATTTCCTTTTCAGGCCGATTTTCTACAATTTATTCAGCCTACAAAGGAGTCTGGTGGAGACTAGTTCATACCCCTGGCAGGCTCCAGTGGTTAGCCCTTGGGGATAGGCACTTGACCGGACTCAGAATACCATTTTTTCCTAACATGGCCTGCATGGGGGTCATGACAATGCTCCACACTAACTTTTGAGAGCTGGCTACATATTACACTGAATTCAGGAAACCTCTTGATTACGCTTTACGATAAATTCCAAGTGGCTACAACGCATTATGTAGAATTAAAACGACAAATACACTCTACGCAAAATGTGCCGACTAGCTGCTTAGTTTTGTCCATTGTTTGGATCATTACATAATGTAGATACAAAGCTTGTCACAGAGACTTGCTCTTACCTCCATCTTTCCTCATCAGACAAGTGGGACAGATCCTCCAGTTTCTGAAAAAGGTGTTAGGTCTTGATGAATTATGATACATCATAATCAGGCCTGATCATAATTTTATGCAGTAATTCATTATCATACAGTAATTATTCCAAACCAATCGTGAAGAACAACGTGTTGTGAAATGCAGTATGATGATAGTAGCCTTGGTGCTAAACTGTTTCCAGTGCCTACACAGGCCAGTTCCTCGGCTCCAGGGCCAACATGCCCCCAAGGAAATAATTTATACCACTGCCACCTTGGTCAGATCCTGATCCACACTGGCTAACTCTGGTCCTAGCGTGCTTCGGGTCTGGCATCCAGGCTAGATGATAAAGCCTTTATATTCTAGCAATCTCATCATGACAGTGACCCGAGGCAGCATAACAAGATACCCCAAACCTCATGTACACCATGTAACGTACCAGTGCGTTTGGTTGTAACCTATGATTTTGCCCGAAATATGGACAACGTAATTGGGTTTTGGGAGGCAATTCGGCACCGATGTAACCCCATTTTACTACAATGGACACGTTTAGAGATGCCTCCTCTGTTTGCACTGTACAATTTTGACGACTATTCAAAGAAACTGAGGAAAATTACAGGGAAACTAACCGGATCTGCATCCACAGCTACCGGGTCCGCCATCTTTGATGAGGTGTACAGGTCACCGGAGGTCAATGACCCACCGACGATTTCTGCCTACTTGGAGTGGACCATCATTGGTCCAGAAAGAGGTTTTTCCTGTTGGAAATTTCTGTCAAAGATTCATCTTTTTGATAGAAAAAATTGATAGAATTTAATTGCTCATATTTTCCTCAAATAACTTTCAATCTCTTAGCATTTTCTATTCCCTCCTGGAAGATACCGTAGCCAACATCTTCAAGCGGATGTTCAGGAAGATCATGTTTTGTCAACCACTGTTTTCTGATACAACCATGAAAGATCTGATTCAGACATAACGGTCAACCGTCCACATACAGGCAGACAGAACTTTATCAGAGGTTAAACTTTAGTATAACCCCACTTTGCAATTGTGTGTGTAGTACAAATTTAACGATGGGTGTGAATACAATAAAATCTTGGAAATGTATTTGGACCTGTTCTTTTACTTGTGTTACTATCTATACTTTTACTAGAATAGGTTTGGCTGAAGCCATCTAAAGCATATCCGCCCCAGAAATGAAACATTCCTCAATCGGCATTATGTGATTGGTCTATGTTTCTTCAGTTGATTATACTTTTCTTCACAAGACTCGCCGCATAAAAGGAATTCGCTTACGCTGACCTAATATATTCTCAGTTTCTACATTTGAATATTATAAAGACTTTCATTTGTGGGTACACACAGAAACGTACAAAAAACAGTGTGTGAGCCGCGCCTACAACTAGAGGGCTGTTGGGAAACGAAGACCAGTCACACGACTTCTCGACAGTTCACTTCTGAAAAAAGGAGCAAAGTGTGTAGAAGGTAAGTCATTTGTCATCAAACAATTATGTACCACATGACTCGTGGGCTCTTTTTAAGTACTTGCGTGTGGAAGTTGTAACATATTCTTCTGATGATTGTTTTATGGTCGGTACGTCTAGGAATAATGAATAAAAGACCTTTATTGTACGTTTGTGCTCTTACGAGCTAAGTAGAGGTGATATATAAAACAGAGGTAAAACTTACGGTAGCTTACTAAAACTATGCATACTAAGGTGAACTACTATTTACAGGTTCAAATTCTCGCCTCTTGAGGCAGTTGTACGGTATGAACACTAGTGAGTGGAGCTAATGGTACATGGTTTGTCTAGTTTCATAAGGAAAACGATTTTTTTTTCTGTTCTATCTAAACTTCTGGAGCTGGGAAACGTACCTTGTATACAAGTATGGAGGGCATCCCTCTCATTTCTACATAGTGAAATGGAATAGTGACCACAAGTACATAACTGTCGTGATAGAATAAACTAAAGCTCCATGTGAGTAAATAAATTGGCGTCGATCGCAGCTAGTTTTTGGGACGACAAGATCCCGTATTTAAAACCTCTTATACCGAGTCATTCCGGGACGAAACATGTATCTAATGCGGATTAATCTGCAATTTCACAAGCTTGTTCACAACCTAAGGGGCGCTCAGTTCTACTTTCACAAAAAAAGTACTAGCATGATTATACTAGTTGCTGATGGGGAAACGCATGAAAGGAGTTTCTAGCCCACCTAACCCAACACCTAGCCCGGATGCCAGACTCTTCTCAGGGGCAACTTCCACAGGCCAGCCCCGGTTAGACACTGACAAGTAGGTCAGGCTGTAATTGAGGGGTTTGTGGTGATATTTTCCTTTGGATACGTTGGCCCTGAAGGCTAGGCTAGCCTGTATACTGTCCATGGCAACAATCTGGCAAAAGCAACCTCATGAATATATTGGACTCGAGTGTACTGACTTATAAGAGCCATCTACATTTAGGTAGCTTTGTGATGCAAACTTCTTATAGATATATACTTTGTAATGTTTTATCCGATAAAAGTGAATGCACAATGATTTCAAGGTTTCTGAGGTTTTAGTTTCAGCCATATTTGCCCCAAAATGATACAATTAAGCTGTACAGGTAGCTTGGGAATATTTATGAGCACATTTCTTTCACTAAATCCCCTGTCACACATTCAGAACCTTCCCCCGACCACCAGGCGACTAAAGTTGGCTGAAGCTCGGGAGTAGTCTGATCAGATGAAGGACATACCTTCCTTTCTATACGAATCGAATCAAATGTAATTAAATTGGAGTCAAATTTGACTCCGCACTCGAATGTTTTAATCATTTTAAACATTTGGTAGCTGGTAGCTTTTACGTATACACGAGGGATAATTTTGAAATGTAGTCTACTAGAATTTCATAAAATGATGAAACACTATACGAATTAGAAATACATTTTTGTAATTGGTGTGAAATATCGTGCATTGACTCGCAAATGTTGGTTTACTTCGATATTTCCACTGTAACAGCAATAAGGACAAAATAGAATATGTTATTCAAATAAAACCAAGAGAATTTGAAGCTAACATGTTGCCTGCATATGTATTTTTTCAGGCCCACAGACACCTACTGCCAGCCGGCCGATATCACACTGAAGAGCTCAGCCCATCACCAAGACTCATCGGCCGAAAGGAAACATAGACGGTGCAGACATGTTGTTTTCTAAGTTTATTTCTTACTATCCGATGACTGCTAGGAAGACAAACCTTGCTATGATAGTTTTCCTGGCTCTGATAGCTGCCTGTGTAGCTTTCGAAAGCCTGTGCTTCCCCCAATGCAGGGAAGCCGTCTGGTTAGAGTGTAAGCAAAGGTATGTCTCTGTGCGCCCAAGTGCCGCCAAGTGCATCTTATGCAATGGGTTAGGTGCCACTGAGAGTCAAAATCTGACGTCAGCTGTGGCCTGCCTGCGCGGCACCCCTATGGCTCTTGCCATCAAAGGCTACCCATTCTGTGTCCTCTCGGCCAGCCAACTGGCACGTCTGGATCAATCAATTGTTGACTCTCTAACCCTGCAGCATGGTCAGATCACAGATATAGAACAGAGTGCCATGACAGGCTTCAGTTTACTCACGACTTTGGACCTGAGCTTCAACAAGCTGGTACACGTCAAACAGGTCTGGTTCAGCGGTTTGACGAGGCTTCGCAGACTGATCATGTCTAATAACCAAATTGTTAAGATCGATCCAGGCAGCTTTGTGGACCTGACCGGCCTTAATAGTCTTCATCTTGATAACAACATGCTAAAAGACACTGATCTTGACTGGTTGACTGTGAAAAGTTACCTGCGTTACCTGTACCTAGATTCGAACCGTATTGAGAGGGTTCCTGACGAGGCGTTACAGGGTTTGAAATGTCTCTGGGGTCTGTACATGGCGGGGAATCCTTTAGCTTGTCTACACAGGGAAACCTTTTCGGAAATGGAGTATCAGCCTAAGATCCTTATGGGAAATGACAAACTGGTAAAAGCACATGGTGTAGATGCACATCCAGTGCCGTGGAGCCTTGATGCTCGCAGCGGCCGCGGTTATTTACAAAGTCAGAAGGTGGAGCCGGAGATAATACTGCTCGAGGTTCCCAATGCCCTCTTCTGTCTGGTACATGAGTCTATCAGCAACAAGCTGTCGTTTGGTTGGCTGTTTGATGCATCCATGTCTGTCCCTAGAAGTAGTGGGGCAAGGTCGTGTACTCATAAGTACAATAAATCTCTGAGAAAAATCACCACACGACCGCCTCTTGTTGTCGTTGCTACTAGCGGACGTCTGGGCAGCTCTGACCAGTGTAGACAGGTATGGCAACAGAATCGAGGCGTTTCCGTCACTTTGAAGAGTGGCTCAAGCTTTGATGCAGTTTCCATGGGCGGAAAAGAAAATGGCCTTCCCAATGTGAGTGTTGCTATGATGTTTCACAACAGCGATTTTACTGGCAGCGACGTCTCAGAAACTGGGGAAAATCAATATAACACAACATATGCTACTGAAGACGTCCTGAATGTGACTTGCATTCGCCTCACAACGCGTCACACATATCAATCGTATTTCAGCGCCTCCCGACCCCAAACGAAACAGAAAACATGCTCGGCAGACGGAGTCGACGTACACCAAACAAGCTCCCCATCATTCCACACAGACAACACAGTAGCCCTCACATCAACACCTACATACCACACAGTAGCCTTCACACCAACGCCGACATACCACACAAAGTCAGCAATGACGTCGACAATGTCGATCCTCCTGACAAAACTCTCCACGACTACATCACATCCTGTCAAAGAGGACTTGCCATCGGTAAATCTGCTCATCCCTGTCCTGGTGCCAACGGTTGCCACCCTTCTGTTTCTGTCACTGGTCGTGGGGCTCCTACTGTTGAAGAGGAGACACGATCAGAACGTGGAGACCAACAACGACCCCAGGGATGCCCACTTCTGGGTAGTCCCGAATGTTTCCACCCCGGGCCTGCTTAGGTCAGGATCCCTCCCCGTTGTTAGCCGTACACGAAGGGAGATCCCACAGGACACAGTCTCCCGATGGTCACTTCCACCTGTACTTGCCTCCATCGAACCGACGTACGCTGAGATCCCCGACCATGTAGCTGCTGCACAGCGGCCCCTGCCTGCTCTGCCGCACACCTACAGTGAGATCCCAGATCACATCGCTGCAGCACAGCGACCTCTCCCTGCCCTCCCACACATCTACAGCAACATCCCACAAAACGCCATCTCGCAGCTTCAACGATCAGCTTCCCTCCCCACACCAACGCGCATAGCGGGCGGAGATGGCACCGCCTCCCGTACTTCATTACCTGCTGCGCTTCCTTCACACGAACCTTCTGGTCGTGATATCACCTATGGTGATCATGATGATGACGATGGGTCCATTCATTTCTACGCCGCTGCTGCAGATCTATCGCTTCCTACACTCGGGTCGAATGTGCAGACCCTACAGGCAAAGCTCTACTTCCCAAGCCCTGGCAGGTACAATGCCGACTGTGTGACCCTCCGAGCTCGAGGTGAGAGACGGCAAGGAGTGTGGAGGCTCAATCGTTTGTACCAACCTGGTAGCCAAGGGGTGAGAACATATGTAAATGCCTCTGTAAGTCGTCCCACAAGGCAAGACATCGTAGCCGTTACATTCCCTAACACCTACTGGCCATGGGAGATCCCAGGGGAGGGAACCTGTAACACACCACGGCGTGCGTCTCTCTCCCTAGTCACACTACCTAACACCTACTGGCCATGGGAGATCCCAGGGGAGGGAACCCCTAACACACCACGGCGTGCGTCCCTCCACACCGTCACTCCACCTAACACCTACTGGCCATGGGAGATCCCAGGGGAGGGAACCCGTAACACACCACGGCGTGCGTCCCTCCCCACCGTCACACCACCTAACACCTACTGGCCATGGGAGATCCCAGGGGAGGGAACCCGTAACACACCACGGCGTGCGTCTCTCTCCCTTGTCACACTACCTAACACCTAATATCAAACTATTAGATACCATTTTCTTCAACTTTTTCCCGTTTTGGCAACGACATATTTTCCTATCTCAAATATATAAAAGGTGCGGTACCGAGTTTACAGGGTCTGAATTAGTAAACCATACTGTGGCCTTCGAATTCGCCCTTTTCACTCCATGGGAGATGTTGATTATAAGGCAGGCAAAAGACAGGTATGCCGACCGGAATTGGGCCAGAACCTCATCAAGATGAAATCAAAGAGCAGGAAAACATTTTCATTAGCAATACAGCTGATTTGTGAATCAGTCTAGCGGCACACAGACTGAGTGGGCAGAAGCGGTTTGTCAGAAATGCTTATTGCAACTACTAGTATGTTATTACATGTATTTTCCAAATGTTGGTTCGATATCGATGATAGCATACAATGATGTGTAAAATATTTCTGTGCGCTTGTGAAGATTATCGTTGACGGATGTGCCATGCATCTTTGCATGCTGTATTACTTTTAGATTGTTGCCACTGTTTTAGTATTTTGTTAGTGCTTGGCATTTCTGTTTTAAACAGATGTAGGAAGTAAAAATAATGCGCCCTCAAGGCATGAACTTGCAAATTTAGGAAGATCTTTTTTGTACAAATGTTTTAATCGAAACTAATCTAGTTAAAAGGTTTTATGGATATTCTTATGAAGATTGTCACTGTAAATGTAGTGTGTAATGTGATAAATATGAAAGGAAAGGAATTTTAGCAGTTTTGAAGACTCATGAATCCATATGTAATTGTACTGAGTGTCAGCTCAACGGTTTTGAGATTTTTGTTGAACATTAATACGTATTGGTTATTTGTATTAGATCCCATGCAGCTTGAGATAATAGTTATGTCTCATATAATTGTAACGCTTTTCGTATTGTAATAGCCAAAGAAATAGCCAACAAGCAGCAGTGTTAGCATTTGCTACTTTTAAGTAAAATATCAAGCTTGTGACATGAATATTATTGCGTAGCTTTGTGTTTCCACATATTCTTTTTGTGTTGATAAATAATAGCTAGAGGCAACGTTGCTGTGCCCACCGCCTGACAGTTTCAGACTGAAGTACCTTTAACCATCACTGGGTGGTTCTTTTTGCCCAATACTCGAGACCAACTCGCTGCTCCTTGACTGTCGTACTTCAACTCGTCACTAGAGGCGCTTCAATACTGACAGTCAAGTTCGCATTCTGTCCGTATATGCAAGCCATTAAGAAAAGTACAAGAGTATACATCAGACATGTCTGACACAGCTTGGTACTGCATTAAAGACAATCGTCAAGAAGGTTATGTTTTCAGAGGCGTTCGTGTGTCTCTGTCTGTCTGTACAGTGTGTATGTGTGTATGTGTCTGTAAACACGATAAACTCGAGAAGGCTTAACTGGATTGTCCTAATATTTAGTAGGTTGGTAGGTCTTGATGAGACCTAGAAATTATTAGATTTTGGCCCCCCTGGTGGCTTTCCTTTGTACTGCAGGGGAACTTCCGGTTTTGATATCTCATGCTGGGGGCACGAAATTTAGATCTTGTGCTGGGGAAGAGGTGACATGAGTTTGGGCCCCATAGTGGCTTGCTCTGGAACTGCAGGAGAGTTAGTTGAAAAATCTTCGAAGGAGGATAACCCAAGAACGGGTTGTCGGATTTGTCGTGATTTTTGGGGTGTAGGTAGAAAAAATGATGATTGACATAATCAGATGACAAGTATGCAAATCAGAAGCTAATTTGCATAATTTTCTATAAATCCGCTTCGTTCGATGATAGGACTATGAAACACATGGGACATGTAATTGAGAACGAGAAAACATCTGAGGATGTAGATTATGTAAATGAGGGCCTAATTTGCATAATTAATGGAAAATTGATACAATTTCAAGGTATAACTGCTGAGAATTTCATATTTGCCACATTTGGGAATTAAGTGAAGGTGAACATCAATGAGCATGATTTATTCAAATCATGACTTCATTTGCATAATTTATGAAGAAGTGCTAGAATAGCCTTTTTTGTTAAGATAAGGCTGTCAGTGGGTGGAGAATATGATCAACTAATCGATGCAAATGAGACTCTTATTTGCGAAATCAATGATTGTATAATTTGTCAACCGGAAGGGTTAACATCATTTAACGAAGGTACGAGGTAGTGCTGTCCAAATGCCTGACTTATCCAGAACTAATCTCCAAGCAGATTCATTCGGAGGGCTACTAGAGAACGATCAAATTGGCCACCCAAGTTACGTATTTTGCCCCCTTGGGTGGCGTGTTGGGTAATGCCCGGCCAATTTCATACTGCGTTGCCAATTTAACACTGTATTGAACTTGAAGCCACCAAAAGATCTGCTACACAAAGCCGTTTTGTTTGTCAGAACAGGCTAACAACCCGATAACCGTGCTTAGTTACACCTGCGTCATTGCTGGATTTATTCATAACAACAGGAACAAAGAGCTTTCCTCTTCTAGGATTTGATTACGATTGGAGCATAGCAGTGAATAATTTCCCTTGATATTGTTTGAAATCTGAAATTGCTTTAGTTGTGTTTCACAGCAGAAACGTAGTAGCTTTTTTTCCTATTTTTTTTCTCTAATTGTTGAATTTTCTCGATTGGTACGTTATTTAGTTGATCTGTTATTTTTCTTTTTATGTGTACTTTCTATCCACACACAAGAAGCCTCCATCCTTGACTATCCGGCCATTATCATACAGCAAGTGGACCAATCAGAAGTCCTCATTTCATATTGGTTATGACGTCATACCTCACAAGAGCACGTCAGCAGGACGTACTGCGCCTGCGCGAAGCCCCGATTTTTCACGGTTTTCGTTGGATTTTTGGTCAATGTTGGTTCAGAATTTTGTCTGTTGCAGACGATAACTTTTTCGATACACAACATTTGGAAAAAAAACAGACGTGATGTTAACTTTATATTCGCGAGTACGACCTTATATTTATTACCTTCGCCAAGAAGGTTATGTTTTCAGAGGCATTCATGTGTGTATCTGTCTGTCTGTAATCTATAACTTGTCAGTCATAAAGATTAACATCATTTGGCGAAGGTATGAGATCGTGGAACTCTAGTATGAGAATGTATATGTGACGTTCTGCCGAAGTGCTCTTCACAATACATCAACGGCGGTTTCGCGCAGGTGCAGGACGTACTGCTGGCGTATCGGTTATACATTTTTTGTGGAAATACAACATAACATTATGACACGCTAGTAATTATAGTATTTCAAGTTGAATACGAAAAAGTACAGTAATAGCTTGTCACAAGAATAGTTGGCAACTGATGTTGGCAGATAGCGTACTGAAGAATAAACCAGTAATTGTTGCTTACCCATGTGGGCCCCTGTCATGTTACAAGGGAACATTTCCATTTTGTTAGTGAGTGAGTGAGTGAGTGAGTGAGTGAGTGAGTGAGTGAGTGAGTGAGTGAGTGAGTGAGTGAGTGGGTGAGTGGGTGAGTGAGTGAGTGAGTGAGTGAGTGAGTGAGTGAGTTTGTGAGTGAGTGAGTGACTGACTGACTGACTGAGTGGCCTTTTTTTAGTGATCCCTTACAGGAAGACCTGCCCAGTCCTATGAAGGATAGGGAGGGCTGACGGAGAGCCATGAACATCCGTGAAACTCTCACAACAAGCTTAAGATGATGATAATATTACTTAGCACTTGTCTCTCCCAGGTAACAAGAATCCAATAGTGGCCACCTGTCATCTGTAATCATTTAATTCACTGCACGTCCCCTGAACAGGCAGTAAGGACAGGTATGACTTCACTTCATACGTAACGAATCTTACATATTTATGTAGTTTCGTAGGTGGCCACTCTGGTGGTCCCTTTCCCACCATTCACGATAGTCTGATGTTAATCACCGGATGAACTTGTACTTGATTGCATTGGTTGTCATGGTAGTAGGAGATTATAGCGCACATTATAAGAAGCTCGCTTCTGAAGTGGCGCAACGTTCTAAATCATCGTGTAAAACGTCCTGAGACAGCGGTCTGAAGAAAAGCGTCTTGAAGCAGAGTCGTGAACTCCACCTGTAAGTATTCAACCGGTGTGCTTCAGTTTTCGACAACTGTCCTTTGCATTTTAAGATGTCATGTTTCACGTATAAAGCTACAGCCATCTGTGCTAGCCTGGGTACCATTCGGATTTTCGCTCCGCAACGCTCGAAAAAATCATGCTTTTTCGAGGCGTTGCGGAGCGAAAATCCGGATGCTACCCAGGCTAATCTGTGCGACTATACTTGATAGAATTATTGTTGATACATTTTCACCCTGCTAAGTTTTACAAGGATTAAAACGCGTCTTTTAAAAGTTTAACACAAGAGAATTGTTCTTACATAGAGCTTCGTTAAAATGAGGGGAGCTAAAATTTTGCGAGCACGTAACCTCAGTATCTCCAAAGTGATCTTACAAGGAACAGAGGCAGGGAAATGGATTAGGGCAGGCAGAGAAAGAAGTGCGATGACAACATTAAGCCTCGGTCACAACCCGCCGTACGTGCATCTGCGTGCTGTCTACGTGCAAAAACGTAGGCAAACGTAGGGGATCCGTAAAGTGGTGAGTACCACCTCCGTACGGAATCCTACTAATTTGGGAGCACGCAGACACGCCGTAGAACTTTAAGTGCATGTAAAACTTTTTCTGCGCGGCAACATTAGGGAGTGGACTGGCCTGGCCCTTGCCAGTACCTATGCCCTGGCACACGCCAGAGACGTTGGAGGGACTCGGGAAATGTGCTCATATCTGCAAAGCGCGCAACCCCGGTCAAGTGACCTTTCAACCAGTTGCTCGGTCTTCCTCGGTAGACTGAGCCGAGTGGAGGAAGACCAGAGTGACTGGTCGAAATCTCTAGGTGGGAACAATTCTCTTGTGTTGGAACACTGAAGTTTTGAAATTGAGCATGTATCTACCAACACTGATAGAGTAAACCGTGTGTCATCGTTTCAGAGAGCCATGGCCAGGTGGCTTCTCACGGTCGTGCTGATGTCGGGAATGGTTGTGAGCCTCAGTGCGCATCATGAGCATGATGCAACATGCAGGGATAAACAGGTACAAAATTCATGATACATGATAAAATAACATTCTTAAAGTGACAGAGTTGGATTCAAACACTATTTACAAAATGTTTCTGGTGAGAGCAGCAGACACGTACATGAGTATGAGTGTGTGTGTGTGTGTGTGTGTGTGTTACAGGTGAGCATTCATGTTCATGTAAAATCCTGATGTATCTAACTGTATGTTATCTTTGTGTTCAGGTGAAGCCCCCACTTCTTCATTCCACAGACATAGGTGGGTGTGCCAGAAACCCATGTCAACAAAGTGTGTTCTGTGTGAACAAAGATGGCGGATACACCTGCATCTGTTCGACTGGATGGACTGGACAGAACTGTGACCAACGTGAGTTCTCTTGTGTAGTGACCATTCTCTTAGCATTGGACATCATAGTATATCATATTACATGAATGTTCGTATCTCTCTTTACTTTTTGTTATACATTTCAATAGCGTGCACGTTTGAGAGAATGTTAGGCTCTGAACCAAGAGGTCCCGAGTTCGAATCCTGCTATATCGCCGATCTTGTGCCTTTGGACACTTCACTCAGGTGGAAATAAGCAACTGAGCTTCTGTTAGGGACTTCCCTTGAATAGGACGTTAAATGGAGGTCCCGCGTTTGGGGAGAGCCACACCCCACGCACGATAAAGGTGTGTGTGTGCGATGGTTGAAATCTAGTCTGGCCGGGGGAGTTGGCCGGCCATCATTATTAAGGGTCCGTGCAAGCAAATTGGACCCTTTATGGCCGGCCAACTCGCATGTGAATGGCCAATTACATTCTTTTTAGGCCAATTTCTACATTCAGCCTGCATCAAGTCTGGTGGAGACTAGTCCAACTCCTACTGTAAGGAGTTGGTGATTTACTTCAACTGATCACCCAGCAGAGGCCTGGCGAACCCTTGTCTCATGTCCGTAGGCCTGGCGTCTTGTATCAGTTAATTACCCCGTAAGGGCGATAACCTTGACCAACACGGTCGACCGATATACGTACACGCACACACACACACACACACACACGCGCGCGCGCACGCACAAACACACACACACGCGCGCGAGCGCGATATATATAATACGATGTTTTGTTCTTTATACCACAGGCTTCAATGGGTGTACCATTAAGCCTTGCCATCATGGAACCTGTAAGATAACAGATGACGGATACAACTGTACCTGCTCACCTGGATGGACTGGACTGAACTGTCATCGAGGTTTGAATTTCTTGTGTAGTAACCATTGTATTACCACGTTATATTATATTACACATACATGAATTTTTATACTTAAAATCCTTCTTTAGTTAGTGTCTCTGTCCTAATAATGAAATTTTACAATTTGTTTTTAATATAGGTGATATTTTTTATCCCACAGACATAGATGAGTGTGCCACAAACCCATGCCCAAATGGACGCTGTGAGAACATAGATGGCGGATACATGTGTATGTGCCATCCTGGATGGACTGGACAGAACTGTCAGCAAGGTTGGTTCTTATTTTTGTGTGTGTGTAAACTATGGCATAATATTTTGTGTCGCATCTATAAATACTTGTTGGAGGCTTTAGATATTTTTTGGTACATATATCCCAATTGCCAACAGTCAGTGTTATTTCTGTAAGCACACAAACAATACATGTCAATGATTGTACCAGAAAAACCATGCCAACATTGTATTTAAAGTCCGTCTTTTTCATGCCATTGATCATGACCTTTTCATCTTCTTGGTTGACTGCCCAACATGATTTCGTCTTAATCATCACACAGACATTAATGAGTGCACTAGTAACCGTCGGCCCTGGCCGCCTTGCCAACATGGAATCTGTGTGAACATAGAGGGTGGATACAAATGTATCACCTGCTCACCTGGATGGACTGGACAGAACTGTCAGCAAGGTGAGTTTGCTGTGTAGTAACCAATCACGTGGTAATGCATATTGTATAAATTTGCATTTTGTACTTAAAATCTTAATTTTTTGCTGCCTCTGTGTCACTTTATAAATGAAATCATTTCTTTTCAATATGGGTGATATTACTTTATCCCGCAGCCATAGATGAGTGCGCCACAAAACCATGCGAACACGGAACCTGTGAGAACAAAGATGGCGGATACAAATGTACCTGCTCACCTGGATGGACTGGACAGAACTGTCAGCAAAGTGAGTTCTGCTGTGTAGTAACACGTGACATAGTTTATGACTTTCTGACTCCTTGAAATTAAAATCATGGGTTTTATATTTGGGTGACATTTCGTTCTTTATCCCACAGAAAGTGACGTGTGTGTGACGACACCTTGCCAAAATGGAACCTGTGTGAACCAAGCTGGTAGGCACAGGTGTAGGTCCACGCCTGGACTGTCTGGAAGAAACTGTCAGCAAGGTACGTTAACCCAATTTAAAAAAATCCATCTCAAACTTTGGCATTATTTAACAGTTACTAATTCAAACCTTGTCACTAGTTACTGATCAAAAGCTCATGTTACAGCCTGGCAATGCCCAAGTGGATGGAGCGAATACAACAACCACTGCTACAAGTACGTGAGAAGCAGAGTCGACTGGTTCACAGCGGACGCACGATGTAAAGCCTGTGGCGCAAATCTTGTCTCTATTCACAGCCGTGAGGAGAACGAGTTTGTCAGCGGTCTCATCCCTAACGGTAGGTAAGGCCACAGCAAGTAAATGTTATGGATGACATCCTCCGCAGACTCCAAATCTAATGCGAGCGGGCGAAAAGAACAAGGCGGGCCGAAAAAAACAAGGTTCCTACATTTTAAAATTTTAACTCAATCATTGTACAAATGGTTTTGATTCAGTGGGAACATCACATATACACAGCCAGCATCACATGTCACTGCATCAAAGTAAGAAACAAAACATTAAATCTTTTATTGTCTCCTCTCGTCATAGTTATCTGCCATCTACCTTCCGGCATGGCAACAGGCATCTTTGCCCATTTTCGGCATGTTGACCGCTGTTAGAGGGTAACAAAATTTCTAGTTTTTTTCCCTCCAAAGTCAGGCGAAAATAAATGCGCGCGTGATGTCATCCATAATTACTTGCTGTGGCCTAATTAACAACTCCCGGATGGTATCGAAGGCACCGATTTATTTTCTTGGCTCTAGGACACTTCTCACGACGTCATACCTTGGCTAAATAAAATTAAAACATGATCGAAGAATTATAAATGTTTCTCGTTGATTATGCAAATAAGATTCTCATTTGCATAGATTGTATCAGCTGACCGTATACTCTGCGAACTGTCAGTCTTATCTTTAGCAAAGAAAGCTATCCTAGCATTTCCTCATATATTATGCAAATAAGATCCTGATTTAGATAAGAGAGTTTGACGCAATTATTAAATTCCTGGCGGTTACCACTTTTGAATTACTGTATTTCGTTATTAATCATGCATATAAATTCAATGTCTCATTTACATAATTCACATGTGCGGATGTTTCTCATTCTGTCCCCATATTGTCATTGAGCTTATTTGTTGAAAACGGAAGAAAATTAAAAGAGACCGACCTAAAACGATGCTTTCCATTTTGAGGTACATGTACCAACATATCACAGGAGGTCATGTCAGTTTTCCTTTGATTTCAGGCCCTCAGAGGAGGACTCACTGGCCATGGCACCCGTACTTCATCAGGCTATCAGCTGTTTACATTGGACTACGCAAGTGGAAGGCTGGAAGTTGGATGTGGTCTGACGGATCTCAAGTGCAGGGCTACACGGACTGGGTTGATGGACCCAACGACAGAGCCAGGTGGGATCGGCAAAAGGGTGCTAGGTGTTCTGTTATGTACCCCAAGGTATGTGCTGCTATTTTTTTTCTTTATTAAAGTAAGGCTATACGTATACGCACTTGATTATATTGGACATCCCCTGGGTACCCAAAACTGCCCAAACTGATTTATGAGGAATTGCTAGAAAAGGCTGTCATTGGGTGCAGAATATGACCAGCTGATAAAATCCATGATGGAAAAGAAATGAGTATCTCATGTTTATAATCAATGAGAAAATGTCAGTCAGAGTTTTGTCAGTCAGAATAATTAACGTCATTTGGCGAAGGTAGGAGGTCGTGGAACTCTTGTCATTAACTGTTTGGTTCATAGTTTCTGAATAATTATCAGTTCAACCAGTGATTCCGTTAGTCACTGACGAAATGTAGCGGGTGCTACTTGAAACAGCTGACAGCTTTCAAAACTTATCCCGTTACATAAGTAACATTTCCTTGTGTGATACAAGCGTGGAAAAATTACCTTCATTAAAAAGGTAAGGCAAGGTATGATTTCACCAAGTCATAATAAAAACTTTCAAATTGTCGTATGTTGCTTTTTGTTCTCTTTTCAGCACTCATCACCTGGCCTGTGGAAAAGAGAATGGAACTTAATCACCAGACGACTGTTCCTATAGTATTCACAGCTAACGGTGTGGCCAAATCGGTAGAGAAATGGAGATGGGTGCTGTTATGTTGACTAGATATGATAAGGGTGGACTTTCACTGATAAATTGTATGTATTGTTTCCAACAGACCGACAGTCGCTACAGCCGCGGGTTCTTGCCACGTCGCCGCTACTGGCGTACCAAGGGACACATGGGACTGTGGTCGGATGAACACGACTGTTCCCATGGGCATGGCTTTTCGTACATTTGCAAAGCTCCAAAATAAGTAACATGTAATCGATCTCCCTGCCAAATCCAGCCTTGTACCCCGAAATATGAAGAAAAGAAACGTTTTGTAGTCCCATAAGTATTCTTTTTCACCTTTTATCCTCAGTAAATGAGTGAAAGAAAGTGAAACGAAAGGAAGGAAAAGATATGGAACGAAGAAAGAAAAGATCTGGAAGTAAAAGAAAAGAGAATTGGTTAGAAGTCACCAAAGAGCACTATGAAGTTTAAGTTTTGAGATTTAGTATCACTTTGACCATGGTCAATATTGTTTTCACAATAAAGCATCTTTAAATGGAACAATGCTTCGGTTTGTTGCCTGAAAACTAGTACATGTACTAAGTAGGTAAATTAATAGGAAAAGAGAGGCCACACAAATTCAATTTATTGGTTCTCGGATAGAAAAAATAATGGTGAACTGGAAGATCACTCTGAAGCACAATTAAGATCTTATGTATCATTTGAGATTCTTCGTGTGTGTGTGTGTGTGTGTGTGTGTGTGTGTGTGTGTGTGTGTGTGTGTGTGTGTGTATCTGTAAACACGATAACTTAAGAAGGCATATAATAAATGGATTGGCTTGATATTTTGGTATGATGGTAGGTCTTGTTGAGACCTCGAAATGATTAGATTTTGGGTTTCTTATAATACTGCAGCTGGACTTCCGGTCTTGACATAGACATGCTAAAGTCAAAACATTTGGATAACATGTAGCTCTTGTTCTGGGGAAGAAGTGACGTGAGTTTGGGCCCCAAAGACTGGGTGGAGAATGATCAACTGATAAAATCATGCAAGTGATGATCATATTGCAAAATCTGGGGGAATAATCTATCATTTGTCAGTGATAAAGATTAACATCATTTGGCGAAGGTATGAGATCGTGGAACTCTAGTTACCGTTTGCTCTGGTTTGTACGTTTGAATCACTTGGTTACGTGTATGTTGAGTCCGTAACTTTAATGTACCGGTATGTATATAAGACTAGGATCATATCTTACTACATAAAGCATTTATTTAATTTGTGGTCCAACAAACATATCAGGAAACATTGCATAATTGCATTTTTTTTGTTACAGAATCTCCACAGTTCGCTTCTTTTCCTACAAACGCCCTACACTGTACAACCTATATACGGTCTCCCTCGTTCTCACTACACCTGCTATCCTATACAAACGCACGGAACTTTTCTCATGAAATAGAATCAAAGTTAGCATTCTATAGAAAGTTCTCACATTGATTAAGATATAGAAAGTAACAACAACATTGGTATAACTTAGCTTCACATAAATTCCACTATACTAGAAAATACATTTGTTCATACAAAGCGAATGGACATAACATGAGAATATCTGGCCATTTTGCGGAAAGCTGGCATACAATAAAAACAAATTTTGAATGTTTCTTTTTTACTTTCATCAGCTATGTGTGTCCTTGCCCCTTTATTTACATTGGTAGAAACACCCATAGCAAAGTTCGGCTGGCAGACGATAGCCGAGTAGCTGAATTCTCAAACATTTCACAAATGAAGGATGGGGCATGTTATCATATTTGACAGTGCAAACCCTCGGAAGAGCGGAATCGGTCATGCATTTTATGTCGGCTTCCCAGTGCCAAGGCGGGTCAAATGGTAACGGTACGGTACACGGTGAAATACGTGCTTAATTTCCCCTAATCTATCCCATATGCTGTCTCGTCTGCCTTGGTCGTCAGGCGGTACTCCCCCGACAGTATCGTTTGCATCAAGGTGGATTGGAGGTCAGGGGTCACAAGGATATATTGAGAACACTTTGTTTCTCTAAACTATGCAGGAATGCGAGAAATTCACCCCTGAACGACTGCATTTCAGAACGCAAATAAACGTTTGGCCGACGGTTTGTCCTATTTACGGTACCGTTCGGATCAAAAGGATTACCTGTTCCCCCGCCTCCGGGCCCCGGCAGATGTCACTGTCGGACAGGGCACGTAGTCGGTCTGGGATCTGTACATTAGCCATATTACATCCTTCACGCCAACATAGCTGACAATGTGTATACGGGGGTAGGACCATAGATGGCACCTTTTGGACTGCTGGCACGACGAAGGAGTGACTATGGTGTCACGGGAGATGACATAGATCGACGGCACCTGTCTGGAACTACACAACTAACTCTCACTGATCGTACATCATGTCAAAAGCAACACTCAACTTAGGGCCCGGTCACATCACATCGTGCGATTGTCGTACGACATTCTTAGTCGTAATTGCTTCCGTCCTGTTAGTTTCTACAGCTGTCGTAGATGGTTGTCGGCAGGTTGATTCTGTCTCAGCCTGCCGTGAAAAATATTCTACTGCTTCAAAATCGTACGACGACCTACGGCGAATGTGACCGCACTGTTACAATCATCATATGAGTTGAGTTGAGATATTGATGATCTAATTTTCCACAAACCACTGATCATATAATTTCAATATTTGTAATGTTAAACCAAGGGTGCCTCTTCTGTTTTGTCTACAAGCTTTGGCAGACGACCATAAAAATTTTCCTTCATGCCCAACGCTAGGTTATGTAGAGAAAGATCGGTTGCGAAGAAAAAATAAACTATGCGAGCTCTACAATCTGTACACTATACAACATAAAACACCTGGGATGTACCCTCTGCGTTCTTGTACAACAAGTAGTCTTTCTTTACACGAATGTCAGTTCGACGTTTTTCTGTGAAACAATTCCTGTCAGAAATGACTCAAGAGACAGTTCTGAGATTTAAAATAATGTATGCAAAAACGGTAAAATAATGTTTGGTAACGCAGAGAAAACATCTTCAAACACTAACCACCAAACCGTCCTCAATATTAATAGTCATAACAATTCCATCTTTTATTATTATCCCTCTCGGAAAAGTTCTCACGTGAGGCCATATATAAAACCAGCGACTTGACATAAGAACGCACAACGACGTATCTTTCTTTTAAAAAAAGAAGAACATTGGCACAGCTTGAACAAATGTTTGATAGCTGCTTCTCTAGATCTATTCCTCAGCAATTCATGTCTCGCATGGACCGCAGGAGTTTTTTGAACGCCTTGTCGCCCTTCTGCCACTTCCGTACTGACGTGACGAAGAATTTGGAGCCGTCCCTCCTAGCTGAGAGGAGTAGCTGGCCGGGCTTTCTCCTGGCCAGGGCGCTACACGCGCACTTTTCGCCTCCTATGACTCGGAACTCCATGTCCGCTACCGGGATGTTCAGGCGTCTGCGGCCGCCGCCCAACGCCTCGGACGCGTGGAACACTCGCACCTTCTTCTTAGTGGTGAAGACCAGGTCGCCGTCGTCGAAGTGTTTTTCTTCAACACGGACTCGTAAAACTAAAGGGGGAAGAAACAAGGAAAACGTGTGTTCGTTAGATTGTGATATGGATGACTAACCAAAAGGAGCAAGGTTGCAACAAGGAGTGTAAATAGTATAAAAGCATTCAGAATGAATACAGCTTCTCCGCGCTTATGCCCCCTTTCTACTAGAAGGGGGCCTTCTCTGAGTGACCATAAAATTGCATTTGTGTAGCCTTTGATTTTATATTGAACATGATGCACACTACAGAAGTGTGAAATAGAAGACAGCAATATTCACAAAACGTAAAAAAGATCGTTATATTATCAATGAAATTTGTTGTGAATTTTTCGGTCTCTAGTTGGAAAGGGGGTGTTATGGATAATTGTATAAGACTGAGTATGTGTATATACTGTGTATACGGTTGAAAACAGAGTATATACATCTTAAATCCACCCTGTAGCCTAGGAGTGACTGCATCAGACTACGTGCCCATACGCCCCTTCTCAACACGGCCACACACACAGAAACCGTACGTCATCAAAAGACACGTGACGTCACTCGGAGAAACTTGATCAAACCCTGTTAGTATTATAGCCTGCGTATATTACGCCATTGTCATAATACTGTGCTCGCCGCATTATATATCATCTTGCCTGGATGTCACCTTAGATATTTTTGTCGTTATGACGGGGAATAATTATATGATATTGATAACTTTGAAGGGATCCGGAAGAAGTGCTCCAGGCCTTACCCAGAGAAAACTTCTCACTCTACTTGGACTTAGTCTTCATTTGGACTAGTCTTGGCTATATGTTTGGAAATCATGCAAGCAATCATCCAATTAAAGAATAACAAAGCCTCAGGCAATGATCTTATCCTTAATGAGATGCTAAAATGCGCATCTCCTATCCTTGTCAAACCCCTCACCAAATTATTCAATTTGTTTCTTTTATCCGGACACTTTCCCCAACAATGGCGCGTAAGCCACATCGTTCCACTGCATAAAGGTGGACCTAAAGAAGATCCCAACAATTATCGGGGTATATCAGTTATCAGTTGCCTCGCTAAGTTATTTACAGCTGTAATAAACACACGTCTTACTAATTACCTAGATGAACATAACCTCATTTCCCCTAACCAGGCCGGCTTTAGAAAAAACTTTGGAACTAACGACAACCTCTTCGTCATTGATACATTAATATCTAAATACACTAACGCCAATAAACGTCTTTATGCATGCTTTGTCGATTTCCGTAAAGCTTTCGATAGCGTTTGGCGCGAAGGACTGCGGTATAAACTACTCAGCTCAGGAATAGGTGGTAAATTCTACAGTTTAATCAAATCTATGTACACCAACCAACAAACTTGTGTCAAAACGTCAGCCGGCCTCACACCATTGTTTGTTACTGACAAAGGAGTCAGACAAGGATGCAACCTCAGTCCAACCCTCTTTAATATATTCATAAACGACCTAGTTAATGACTTAGATAATATTGATTGCGCCCCACCAACCTTACACAATTTACTAGTATCTTGTCTGCTTTATGCAGATGACGTTGTGATGTTTTCGGAATCGGAAACAGGGTTACAATGTGCGCTAAACAAGCTGAACGCATTTTGTGAGAAATGGAACATTCAGGTAAACCTGAAGAAAACCAAAGTGATGATTTTCAACAAAACAGGAAGAACATTCAAGAACACCAAATTTTCCTTTGGCGCAGAAAATATCCAAATCACAAGCTCATATACCTACCTAGGTATAATTATGTCTTCGTCTGGCAGTTATTCTTTGGCCAAAAAACAATTATCTTTAAAAGCTTGTAAAGCAATATTTAGTCTTAAACCCCTCATCCGCACCTCTTTGTCCCCCAGGGCCTTACTCAAACTCTTTGATGCGTGCATCAAATCTATAATGTTATACGCCTGTGAGATCTGGGGTAAAGATTATTCAAATGACAATTGTCCTGTAGAGATAACTCAGAACCGCTTCTGTAAAAATATTCTTGGTGTGCACAGGAATTCTAGTAACCTAGCAAGTAGGGCAGAACTTGGGTTGTTCCCAACAGATATAGATGTATCCGTCCGTGTAGTTAAATACTGGTTAAGACTCAAACAACTGGACACTTTCACACACCCCTTACAAGTAGATGCATTACTCTGTCAGCAACACAATATGGGAAATAGTGGTAAGAAAAGTTGGCTACACCATGTCAAAGAAATAATTAACAATGCAGGCTATTCTTTTTATGGAACACCAACCACTGTACTTTAGACAACAAGAGTATATGTACATTGTTGAAGAGAAGACTAACTGATATGTATGTTCAAACGTTCTTTCACCAATTGTCTGTAGATAACGGCAAGCTAAGATTTTACAAGACCGTCAAATCCGAATACTCCATGGAAAAATATCTATACCACAATGAATTCGACGAACGAGCTGCCATGTGTAAGATTAGAATAAGTGCGCATCCACTAGAGATAGAAAAAGGTCGCTATAGAAAACTACCTGTGCATGAGAGATTATGTAAATATTGTACAATGAATGCAGTGGAAAATGAAACACATTTTGTTAGCCAGTGTCCTCACTATGAGACCGAAAGAAACAGATTATTTCAGACAGTTACAACAATCTCTCCATCATTTCGTCATTTAGAAGATCACCAAAAGACTACATTTCTACTAAGATCACAAAACCCACTAATTATGCAGAATGTGGGACTATTCATTATCCACTGCCTTCAAAGAAGAAGTCGAACCCCTTAATAGCTAGAGTAGTAGTAGAAGTAGAGGTTTTTCCAGACAGATTGTTACCTGTCTCCTGTTTCTGTATAATTGACTGTACACGCAATTAGCCTTCGGGCATGATTTTGCAAATAAACAACAAATTATTAT
>NW_017804021.1:450080-479806 GCF_001625305.1 Branchiostoma belcheri | reverse complement strand
TCAGCAATTCATGTCTCGCATGGACCGCAGGAGTTTTTTGAACGCCTTGTCGCCCTTCTGCCACTTCCGTACTGACGTGACGAAGAATTTGGAGCCGTCCCTCCTAGCTGAGAGGAGTAGCTGGCCGGGCTTTCTCCTGGCCAGGGCGCTACACGCGCACTTTTCGCCTCCTATGACTCGGAACTCCATGTCCGCTACCGGGATGTTCAGGCGTCTGCGGCCGCCGCCCAACGCCTCGGACGCGTGGAACACTCGCACCTTCTTCTTAGTGGTGAAGACCAGGTCGCCGTCGTCAAAGTGTTTTTCTTCAACACGGACTCGTAAAACTAAAGGGGAAAGAAACAAGGAAAACGTGTGTTTGTTAGATTGTGTTGACCTGTTCTTGGCGATATGGATGACTAACCAAAAGGAGCAAGGTTGCAACAAGGAGTGTAAATAGTATAAAAGCATTCAGAATGAATACAGCTTCTCCGCACTTAGGCCCCCTTTCTACTAGAAGATCCTAGAAGGGGGTCTCTATGTGACCATTGACCATAAAATTGCATTTGTGTAGCCTTTTATTTTATAATTGAACATGATGCACACTACAGAAGTATGAAACAGAAGACAGCAATATTCAACGTAAAAAAGATCGTTATTTATCAATGAAATTTGTTGTGAATTTTTCGGTCTCTAGTTGGAAAGGGGGTGTTATAGATAATTGTATAAGACTGAGTATGTGTATATACTGTGTATACGGTTGAAAATAGAGTATATACATCTTAAATCCACCCTGTAGCCTAGGAGTGACTACATCAGACTCCGTGCCCATACGCCCCTTCTCAACACGGCCACACACACACAAACCGTACGTCATCAAAAGACACGTGACGTCACTCGGAGAAACTTGATCAAACCCTGTTAGTATTATAACCTGTGTATATTACGTCATTGTCATAATATTGTGCTCGCCGCATTATATATCATCTTGCCTGGATGTCACCTTAGATATTTTTGTCGTTATGACGGGGAATAATTATATGATATTGATAACTTTGAAGGGATCCGGAAGATGTGCTCCAGGCCTTACCCAGAGAAAACTTCTCACTCTACTTGGACTTGTACTACTTCTACTTTGGACTAGTCTTGGCTATACGTTTGTTCTATAAAAAGCTCTTCCTACATTTGGGGTAAAAAAAAACAAGCAGCGGCGGCTATAATTTTGTCCATAGGTCTAAAATCTAATTGAAAAAATGCTGACTTGGCAATATCCTGTCCACAAAAATGACTTAACTACAATTTTTAATGTAAATCCGGTCAGACTTGGTCATGAAAACAAAGAGACATGCCTACATACATGGACAATAAAAACAAACTTGGCTACATTTTTGCTATAAAACCCTGCAGGCTTGGCATATATTTCAGCGATAAAATGCGAACTAGAGTGTCCCTTGAAGCACAGTATTTGGGGTTGTTTTTCGAAAACCCTAGTATAGGACCGTCTCTTGTGTACGGGCAGGACAAGACCTATACAAGAGCAGACCTTGCCTGGTGGGACTAGGCGGATTTGCCTCTAATAAGGCTAGTCGGACAGGTCGTATTGTGAGGACTTTCTAAGAGGATTTTGCAGCTACACCCTGGGTAGTAAGCTAAATTGGGAGTTTTGGAGCCGGGGTATTACGGTCGTTTGGTGTTGTGGTCTGTCTGGTCGACCGAAAAGCTCCGTCTGTGGTTTAACTGGGACTGAGCCGTTTTCCGAAGTTGTTTTCTGACACCGTGTAGTTGTTGTAGACAAGGAAATTGTCACTGACGAAAAGCAGTAGATGCTACTTGACGCCCTTGAACAGTCTGCCATTTTTCAAAACCTTATGAGCCACTTCAGAGTAACGATTTCCTTGTGTATAGAAGCATGCAGTTGCTTTTTTCTACTATTGACATGGGGTATTGGCAGTTCTTTCCGCCGACAACATGTCAAAAGCTGCCACTCGTGCCAGTGCTTTGCGGTTAGAATCACGTACCAAACTCTTTTCTCCTCAAGGGATTTCCAAGAACGGACTGAGGTTGTTTTGGCTTGCCTTGTGTTGCTATGGGGTGACACGTTTTTTCCTGTGTGCGAAGCCAGCAACATCCCAAACTTGGACGATTTCCCAGGCTAAGGGAGCATTAGTCACACAGTCCCTCCCTCGGAGTAAGTGGGGGCATTTTTCCCGCCAAGAAATCAGACGGTTCACTGGAAAGGCTGTTGTAGCATTTATCGTTTGTTTCACAGAAATCACGCGATTTTTACAGAGGCCAAGTGGTAACGGGGATAATCCAAGGGTTGGGGCTTGAACAAGTGGTTCCAGGCCGCAGTCGGGTATCGCCCGGACGTGCCATATTTACGCCTGGAAGGTTTATCATTACCCTCGGCGTTAAATTTTGTGGCCGCGGGCAACTTGGATCAGGACCGGAGAGAACTTGGCGCGCTCGTCGGTTCCCAACATGCACGCAAAGCACGAGACGGGTCGGCGGAAATGTCGGGCTCTTGAGAAATTAAACTATGAACCGCATCACAGCGTGTTGCTAAAAAAATGGGCTGTAGAATTTCTAAAATAGAATTACTCGGAAGGGGGACCGAGCTTGAACAATTCATTCAGAGGTTGTAAACTTTGATTTACGGCTCTGGCAATTATCGGAGCCTGCCACAGACACCGTGGCGGAGTGGAGGTCTGACGTTCGCCAGGACTCTGTGGTCTAGTCCCAGCTAGCCTCTACCAGACTCCAATGGGTTGGTCGAAAATAGTAGAAATTGGCCAAATAGCTAGACTATAAAAATGCCACAGAGGCCATGTTATTCTTCGAGGGTTTCAGTGTACGTCCATGTCCGACCAACTCCTCTGGTACAATATTCAGAGTTCTAGTACTGTTATTTGGTTACTTTCTGCTATTTTCCAGCAACCGGCTTAGCCTAGTTTAATTATCTTTCTCCGACTAAATTCTCCGATAGGGCCTTAGTCGGTATAGGCCTTTCCTGATATGCTAGATCGTTCCTGTCTGACTTTCTTAGTAGTAGTTTCTACCTTATTATTGTAGTCCTGTAGACGAACTAATTTACTACATGTAATTGAAACCGTCCTCGTTAACTACCCCGGGCTTCACTAATGGACCTGGGCGGGCGGGCGGTCCTCCCAGCACCGTACAGATACCGCGGAGTCTACGATGTCCTGGATGCCAGGCTAGGTAAAGACTATAGGTCCCGGCTACAAGTGCGTGAGAACGCGTCCATGTTCTCGCCATCCGTCCGTCGCCACATCATTTTCAGACCACGCGAAGAGCCGGGCGCTGGACAGAGGGTCGGCCGTCGGGTCACGGTTGGAATTCCGCCCTGATATCTGTTCATTATTTTGGCAGCCGTGCGAAGTTTACAATTACGTGTCGCCTTCCAAACTTCCACCCCTGACTCTCCCAGCACGACTGAACAAGTCTACAAACTACAGTTCGAAGACCTCAAACGTCCGAGAAATAGAGCTACAGAGAGGTTTTTGAAGTGTCTTGTCATCATTCATGCAAATAAGGTGAAACGTCTTTGTCTTGTGGCGTCTTTCCTATCGAAATTACACATTTTATAACTTTGAAGCTCCTACCATTTGGCAGAGTTCTACTTTTAAGATTTTCTCATTAATTATGCAAATGTACACGATATACGCCTGATTATGTCCACCCTGAACAAAATTACATATGGCACAAGACTGAAATAGTCATTATTTATTTACCACTAATACATCTAAGTAATAGGAGTATTGTTTCAATCATGCAAATTAGGCATAATTGATCTGTAATAGAGTTCGACTAAACATTCATGTCTCGCTAAATATGAAGCAACTTTCCATCCACATACGATCCCATGTTTACACATTGCTTATGATGCTAGGGTTAGGATACCCCCTTTAGTCTACCCCTTCTGGTTTCGCATTGGTAGGTGCAGTAGCGACTGTTTTGGTACCGCAGGGAGGGACGAAGATGATACCGCTCATTTTGTAGGGAAATATCGGGGCGACGGTAATCTCCCGGCAGATCTAGGTGGGGGAAGGGCTTACCGTTTCTCTGACTGTGAAGACTTGAAACACGAATCAACCCTGACGTAGATAGGACATACAGAGTGATATATTACTGGGGTGTGTCTGGTCTCTCACCTCTACAGAGGATGAACTGAGCTGAACTGCGCTGTCCGGGGTTACCGGAGAGCACGGGGTATTACTATTACGGTATAATCTCCAAGCAGACGTTGGGAGGCGAAATCGTTACGTCCTCCTAGTTGCCCGTTTCTGTTTTTACAAACCACGAAAGTTTAAGTCATCTGGAGAGTTTTTAACAGAAGCAGACAGATAGGAAAATGTAACGATTTATCCTCCCACCATCTGCTTGAAGGCCATAGGCACGGGGGACACAACCTCTGGATTATCCTAGCCTCCACCAGGCCCTCCTAAGGGGATATTGGTAGTAGAATTCGGCAAAAATAGTGTCAACAATAAGCCATGAGGGGAGTACCCCTCGGTAAGGATAACATATCCCCTATGTGGGCAAAAGCAAACTCCCCGGCAAGTTATTCTCCCTTTAGCCGGCGTGGTTAGATCGGTAGGATTACCCTGGTGGCCTGTACGGGCAGACAGCGCCGGGACACACCAGACACGGCTGACGCGGGGTCAGAGGAGCTGGCCCGACACCCATTGTCCCATTGTTCGCCGCGGGGAGCGGGACTAATGCGCGATTTGGAGTGTTTGTAATCCGGCATGTACACAAGACACGCAAAGGCCAGGAGTCAATATTGGACATGTCTTCACTCAGGCACCCCTTTCCACCGTCCACTGAGCAAGGCTGCTTGGGCTGAGAGATGGAACGTTGAGCGATCTATCAAATGTTTGATCGTTCTGCGGCCGCAGTCTAGTCTCGGTTTGTCACCGATAACCTAAGTACATGTACTGTATTAAAAACATATAAAGTAGTCTACCTACCAACATCGCTGGAACAGAAGTCTGAGTCTCTGTCGTCTCCCTCCTCCAAACACACGATACAAGAACCTGGCGTGGAAAGAAAGGACAGTTTCAACGTTATAAGGAATTCATTTTCCAGGCTAGCAACTGAGGTAGTGTAATAATCGTGAGAGAATAATGATCGTGAATATCTGTAAGTTTAACAGTGTAAGTAAGAACAATCATTAGCAAGCATCGATAGTTCTGGGATGGGGAATGATGGAAAATAGTGATGTGTGTCAGAGACAGGGTTTGTTTGTGTTTATGTGCGTGTGTGTGGGTGCGTACGTGCATGTGTGTGTGTGCGTGCGTGCCTACGTGTGTGTGTGTGTGTGTTAGGCGTTATGATATTTTGATGTAGGTTCTTACGATTCTACTCCTCATGAGCAACTGAATATATTTTTGTCGACTACCGAAGCAAGTCAATTACTGTCACTACTGGCAATATTTTCGCGATAAACTTCATAAAGTCTTCATTCATTGTCCAAATTAGATGTTTTGGAAATGACGAACTTCATAGTCCAGATAGCCATCTCCGTCATAAATATGGACTCACAATCTCTCACCGGCTGTTTTGAAAACCACTGCATATGTAACACACATTAGCGATGGGCTGTTAATCAATGCAAAACCTTTCTTATGAATATGGTTTTGAAACAAAAACAAGGAAAAATAATAAAATTCAGATCTCTTAAGCCCTTTCCGCCGCTCTGTTGTCGCTGAGCGTCTAAAATTGGATTGTGTCGACCTTGTTTTTCGTTTATGAAGCCATGATGAAAAAGTATGATTAGATCCCAACAAAACACACAAAACGTATCAAAAATCGTCTTTTTATGGATGAAATTCATTGCGCGATCTGGCAAATCTTTGGCCCTCAGAGATCTCAGCCTCAGTAGTGGAGAGGGGGTGTTTAATACTGTTAGGATGCAAATTGTCCTTTCCTGTGAGTCGCGTGAAAAGTTAACGTGTCGTGCACAGTTGTGAGAAGGAGTGAAGAGGAAACTGGACCAGTCGGCTAACGAGTTTCCCGCCCCGGGGTTTACAATGAACTCACGCCGAGTAAATAAACTGGCAGTTCTGCCGGATAAAGGACCATTCATGGGCGGGCAGGGCGCTGATCCCCGGAACTGGGACTGACACCTTTTTTTGTCGTAGTAATAACTGAAAGGGGCGTTAGGACCCGGTCACCCAAGTCTCCAAGCAGATCTTTCGGTGGGCGCAAAGACAGTGACAGTATCCATTGGCCAGACAGTTAACATTCGCCATTTTTTGATACTGTCTTTCATTGAAAGTTTCGACTCTTTGCCACCACCGAAAGATCTGCTTTGAGATTAGTCACTCATGTAGTGTGCACACTGAGATATTTTGTGTCCAGTGTGCTTTGGGTCTGGCATCCAGGCTATCACTCATGTCGTGCGATCGCAGTACGCATTCTTGCTTGAGACAGTCGTGCATGTGTGATGTGTGTCTTGAAAAAAAACCCAGCTGTCTTGTTTAATAGGGAAAAGACTGTCCTTGCTCTACGGACGAATGTGATATAAATGCAATGGTCTCTACCATACATAAGGGACACTTGGTAGGGGGACTGAAAAAATTCATTCGACAGCAGTTTGGAAAATATGGTAGAGAATCTCGAAGGTAACAAAACTTGGCCAAACTCGGCAAGACTGATGCCAGACCACTAGCACGCTAGACCCGGAGTTAGCCAGTGGATCAGGGTCTGTGGTATAATTTCCTTGGGGGGCATGGTGACCCTGTAGCCGCGGAGCTGGGTTGTGTAGGTTCGGATACAGTCTACCGGCGGTAGATCCGACCTGCGAGCGGCATCACTCCGCACGCTCGGCGCGGGAGCTACGTGGGGAGTCAGTCTGCCAAATGTGCCGAGGACAGATGTGTCCAGGGCGGTCCTACTCTCCAAGCAGAGGTTGGGTCAGCTTTCGACGTTTAAAAAACGTTTAGGCGTTTTGGTGGGCTTTTCTTCAAACTCATACATGACCCAAGTTGCTACTCACAAGTGGTAAACAAGTACTGTACTCCCGTGAGCTGTTTTCGTACATTTTAGGTGTTTTGTCGTCTTTTTTTCGATACCCTAGCCAGGAAAGCCAGAGAGAACGTCTGAAAAAAAAACGTCCTAACCTCTGCTTGAAGAGTAATAAATAATGCTAGCACCCTGCATTCCACAAGGAAAGACGAACTCCCTGTCATAGCCGTGTCCCCACAGTAAGTCCCCGTGTCGAATCGTGCATAATGCCGGCTTGCATTTCAGTCGAGGGAACCGACATCATCATTAATAATTCTCCTTGATAACACGGCCTCCCGCCGAGATGACAGTTTTTCTAGGTGTGTTTGGAGTTATTCTTGGTGGCTTGCAGATTTGGCACGATAACTGAGCTTGTCTTTTTTACCGCCGCCGACTCGCCGGGACCTCACTTCCACAAACCAAACAGCTGTCGACGGACTAAAAAGATCTAACAAAAACATCTCCAACCAATTAATGCATAATTTTCAACTTCGAGGGTTTTCGCGTTGGTGAAAGAGGACAGTAGAGAATGAAGAGGCGTGTGTTTGTGCATCTATCAGTATCCAAACACCATCACGATATCAGATGGGATTTCCGCTCTTTTCTTGGACTGATGAGTGATCGGCATTTCCTACTCCTCTTGGAAACAAGTCAACAGCATGTTCTATAGTCTTTCATAGCCTGGATCCCAGACCCATAACACGCTAGGCCAAGAGGTGGCTAACTGAGGGGGCTGCGGTACAATTTTCCTTGGCCGCATGTTGGCTCTGGAGCCGAGAAATTGGTTAGTGTAGGCCCTGAAAACAGTCTGGTACCCAGGCTAGGTCTTTTAGGCCCCGTTTCCACAAGACCAAATATCTGACACATCGCTCAACGAATTTTATCCATCAATCAAGAATGAAAAAATGATTTTTCAGTGTTTTGTTTTGTCTTTTTAAACATCTAAACATGTGTGTGCATCATATTCCGATTATAAAACCAATCCAAATTTGTTACTCAATGATTGCCTTCTAGTGGATAGCAGCGATGTAAACAAAAACACCAACTCCAAAGAACAACAGGTGAAGCCATAGAACTGATTCAGTGATTGGTGGAATGCCGCCGTGTTGGCTGAGGCGGGCGTCGGCACGTTGATTTGTTTACCTGTACGAAACTGCCACACAAACACGGCCCGTGATGAGCCAGACGGTGGTATTTATCTTGGGTTAATTGAGACGAGATAGGATTAAAGTAACTTAGGGAAGGAAAACTTGATACGGCGCGCGGTTTTCGATGTCACCTCGTATTAGGGGAAGCGGGTAATCATATATTTACGGGTCGGGTGAGTAAACCATATGTGGAGAGAAATGCCCGTCTGTCTGTCCATGATTTAATGTGGACATCGTGGCCTGTTGGGACGGACCACAGGTGCGTTTATGGGCATGGCGAGATACCGGGGCTCTCAAGAGTTAAACGATAGAGATGGACCGATAAGATTGCTTCACACTGAATCACAGCTTATCACGTAATTATCATAGCCGTCAGTCACTGTTATCATAACGACTTGACAGGAAGTTACGGTGGAACACGCGAAAAAATACACAAGAAAACAATTAATTACTCATGCAACTGGGCAGATTTTGAAAACTGTGAGATGTTTCAAGTAGCATCCAAAATATGACTTAAAACGTACGATCTTGATGGGCAGTGACTGTTTTGGGGTCATGAAACAGACGACGGTCACCCCTCAGCCAAGGCCGCCAAGGTAGATGTTACCTTGCGTGATTATAGTCCACAAGATCAACGCGCGAGAACCACGGGAACAACTTAATAAAAGTGTTTTGTTTTGGTTGGTCATCAACGAAAATTTGTTTTATTGTGCTAGCAATTCTGATTAATCAAATCGCAGTCATTTTCTTTTAAAAACAATCACGCGATTAACACTACCGATGATCGCAAATTCGAAGTGTTCTGGAAAATGTCTTGTTAGCACTGTTGCTGTGTCAAAAGTGTGCAAATTGTGAAAAGAAAAGGGTGTCAGCAAAAATAAGCTCGGGAAAATGACAGGAAAGGATCATGGTATCATTTTGTCATATTTGATCGTTAGTAAATGTTATAAATAGCGAGAATAGCGTGTGTGCTTGTTCGGGTAAAGCCTGGCTCGGGCACACGCAGGAGAGGCTGGCGGGGAGAACGCACATGGAGAGAGAAGGGAAACAAGTAAACATACCGGGGTGTTGAGCAGGCTTGGGTCGCCTGGGATCATACGGACCTGGTGTGGTTTGAGACTTGATGCACATGTCGTTGTCGGGAGGATACTTGTCGCACTTGAGCATCTTCGGCCAGGGGAATCCGTGCTGGGCCATGACGGGGGCGCAGGAGTCCCGCACGCCCTCGCACAGGGAGCGGCACGGGAAGATGTCCTGCTCCAAACACACGGGTGTAAACAACGAACAGAGGAAGAGTTTGGTGTCCGGATGGCACCTCTGAGCTAGGAGGGGGACCCAGGACCTCGCCTGCTCCTGTACCTCGTCTAGATTCTCGTGCCCGAGCAGGTTCGGCAGCCGCATCTCGTTGTAGGCCAGCTGGTCGCACAGCACCAGCGTCGGCGGGATCTGCACGCACTTCCGCGGCTGGTCCGACACGTACATGTAACTGTAGCCGTACGGCGTCCCCATCCCCCAGCACAGCGGCACGGCGGCCAGGACCAGCGGTACCACCACCAGCATCCGTGCGTCCATGGTAATAATAAAAGTCCGTGGAGGGAGATTATTCTGACCGAAGTAGCGGCGCGTCGATAGCCCGGAGCCTGCAGGCCTCCAACCAAGTCAAACGTCGACTGTCGACGGACGACAGGGAGGCTGGTCGTGATATATTGTTAGGATAATGAGGGCTGTACCAACTGACGAATGGGGGTAGTGCTGCTGGGAGACAGAGGTGAAAATTGGGCACAGACAATGGTTTTGATTAGACCCCGCCCCCGCTGATGGCCCAATAGAAACACATTGTCCAAATAGCTCGAAGGGAGGCCTGTTTTCCGTAAAATTTTTGGGGGAGCTTAGGGAGTGTATGAAGAAAGGAATGTTGCCATTGGCCAGACTCCCGACAAAAGTAACCAATGAAGTTTAGATAAGGTCCTGTTACGGACGCCTGCCATGGATTTGATGACTTTTGCCAAAGTTTGCAAACATTCGGCTATCCGTATTTCCTGCATGGCGGATTACCCGCCAGTTTCAGAACCAAACATTTGTGGACTTCGGCCTGCAGATTTTCTAAATCCCAAACCGACGGGGGAACGACTCCCTAGTCCCTGTGTCGGGCAGACTTTGGCTAGGCACGAAAGAAGGCGCCTAGACAAGGTCTTGTACTAAGTAGGCCCTTGTACACTTGCAAGACGTGCCGAAATAAAATAAATTACATCGCACACGCGTCCGAAGCCCGCGATACAGTAATACTCGGGACCACACCGGAGAACAGTCCGCATACTTCAGTAGGATAAACATGTCTACGTACTTGTCTCCTGTCACACAAAACCGACCCACAGCCGACCATGGGCATTGGCCTCCCGACCATCTCCTGACCATGGTTGGGAGTTACTCTTGAGGAACGTCGTCTGTGGTTGGGATTTGGTCGGCGAGGTTGTTAGTGGTCTGCTGAAGAAGCTGCCGTCAAACATGCGAATGTGTCAGAAGTTCGCACGATTTTTGGTAGTTTTGACGAGTCCATATTGCATTCTTGAACAATGAAGTCTTATTCAAGCAGTGTCTTTTGAATCTTCACCAACCAATCATGTATTCTTGAAAAGACCCATACATAATGTTTTGATACAACAGTTTAAAATGCAAAGTTTGCCTGGTCGTTAAAGTGCCTTCTACAACTGTCCAGATGAGTCTGAAATATTTCATTTCTACGGGAACGCATTGGTATTCTTGCTATTCCCTTGCAGTCGGACCTACAGCCACGAAGAAAATTCCAAGGAAATCGAGCTTCTTATCCCGGACCGGAGGGCTAAAGAGTGTCTGTCTGCACAGAACAAAATGGCGTCTCCCAGAGCGCGACTTTTCCTAAGGAGAACTCTTAAAACACCCCGTGCACGCCCAACAAAAAGTTATCTGGTAATTCCCTTTCTTAGGAACGCTGCAGATAAACAACATATACATTTTAGATTTCTAAAATAACTATGATAAATCAACGTATTTTCACAAAAAGTGGTTTCTCTCACCAGCAGCCACTGCATGGCTTACCGTCAAACTTAGGCAAATCGTGTTCCGAAGTGTCTCAAACCACCACCGACATTTGCTAACATCAAGGACATTATGTCATATATCGTGTAATAGCGCGACTAGGAAAATGCTGACGTGAAAAATATCACAGAGAGAATCCACAATATAAATCCTGGCTTTCCGTATCTCTGCGGTCGCGCACTGTGAACGGAATTGAAATAATGATCTCTACGCCATTCGCATGGAAAGTAAAGATAGTAGTCCAAGCCCTGATACTAAACATCCCATCTGGTAGTACAGTTTCAGCGGGGAAGTGTGCCTGGGCCTTATTTACACCGTTCTTTAATGTTGATGAACAGATGATATAACCGCTCGCAGCTGGCGGAGAACCGTCAGGCGCACGGGGGGAAATTGGCGGGGATGGGTCCCGAGTTCCCGCCGACAGGGGCCACTTGCACTTGTTTCAGGAACCGTGCGGGCAGGAAATCCCCGTCTAACCTAATGGAGCCTAGTTAAGGCGTCTTGACAGAAATTTGTCAGCTCCAGGGGAGGGTGCCCGGCCCATTTACCAGTGCCGCTGTAGGGGCAAATCAAAACCTCAAGGACGTGGGAACAGGTCATAGGGACAGGCACGGCAAGGTAGTCTGTGTAACACTATAACTCTCTCTGTCCCTGACAGATGCAAGAACTTGAAGAAGCGTGCTTCTGTCAGGCTATCTGCAAGGTATTTTAGGACGGAGAACATAAGCTTCATATATCAGTGATAACACCCTCTTTTCACTAGAGGCTGAGACTTCCGAACGACCCAAACTTTGACAGCTCACTCGGCGAATTTCATACATCAAGAACGATTTTCACCACGTTTTGTTGCCTTTTAAATCACATCATAAACATCGTGTCCAGTTATAAAATCAAGGGTAATTCGAATCCATTTTTAGTCGCTCAACGAGCGTCCTCTGGTGGAACTTAGGGGGCCTTATTGGGTTATTGGCAATGTATTTCAATTACAGACGGTGGAAACACCTTTGTAGACGATTTTGGAAGAGTAACTTTCCACCACATCCCCGCAATGACGTATCATTGACGTTTGAAAAATTTGTCTAAAAATAATAGTTTGCCACTTGTTTCAAGTATGCAGTGCTAGCTCAAGTTGTGTGAAAGTTTGGCGGTATAATCACCAGCTAGCCCTGACAGTCGTTTTTAGCACACAGAGACGAACAATAAGCTTATCCAGGGAGGTGTGAAAGTGCTCCAATTACGACACATTTCTTAATTGGTGGGGCGTGGATTTTCTCGCGTTTGTGTATGGTCCGAGAGAACAGCATCATTACTCAAGGCGGGGAAGCAATTAGGGAGACAAGATTAGGACAATAGAGGGCAAGGAAGATGAACACAAAAACGACAATGTTAATCTACAGCCCAAGCGCACTAATGATGTTGATAATTACGCCAAGTGCCGGTCATGTCCGGACCCACCGTGGTGTGGATGAGTTAGCTACGGGTGGGGAGGGGGGTATTCTTCAAGCAGATGTAAGGATCATTATCAGTCTGTTCGGTCGCTGTTTTTGCAACATTTTAGTGCTCTAGTAATGCACTTTTAGGAACGATTCCTCTACTCTTCACCGACGATTCCTCAACAGGGTGGCCACGAGCAAGCCGTTTATAGATCAAGCTCTAGGAAACGCAGAAAAAAAACCAACAAAATCAACCCTACCGATTCATCTGTTTGTAGAGGTGGGCGCGGTCGTCAAGCCATCCGTCTATCTAGTGACAAATAGCTCAGATTTTTTCCGAAAATTTACATATTGAAATTCAACATTTTGTAGACTTTATACAGTAATGATAATTGTCGTTTCCCTCAATGTTAATCATTTATTTTTTTGCAAACACTTTCAACATTTTCTTTTCAGTAACTTTCGTAGCCTCTACCACCACCAGGCTTCGGGAAGCGGCATACTGTACTCTTTAGCTCTCGACATGTTATCGTCTATTTGGCCATTTTCTACTGTTTCCAACCACTTCCCGAAGCCTGTCTTCCATCAATATTGTATAGCTTAGAATCTGCGAGCAAATTGCACTACATTTATGTAATAGCTAGTAGTCTTGTGCAACATTACATTGTACCTGTTGTTTTGCAATAAACTTTGAATTGACCATCAAGTCTTTAGAGCCTACCAGCGGGGGTCCTAGCCGTCCACCACCGTGTAATACCAAGGTGAGAATTCCCGGTGGAAGGCCACTGATGACTGCCTGATTACCTGCTATAATGTGTGGTTTTCCCCGCTGGTTTGGCGATCAAGTGTGAGGTCCGGTGTAGAGGGGGCGTCCTAATCTCCAAGCAGGTGTAAGGATCCGGATAAGAACCAGCCCAATCCTTGCATTAGGCCATGTTGACTTGATTATATGGATGGCATTCCATGGGAAACCCAAAACTGATGCGAGCGTGCGAATAAAAAAAAGTTTGGCAAAAAAAGTTGCTTTTATTTTGAAATCTAGGTTGAACAAATCACTGAACACACAGAGTAATATTTTATTGCCATGGTGAATAATAGACTCTTCATTTTCATTCCTTCACATTTTCTTGTTATTTGGAATTGATTTTGGCATTCTTTGACATAAGTATCATTTTCCAATTTAAAAAAAAAATCAGTACAGCATATATTTTCCCATTTTGCAGCTACTTTGTACGATTTACAGTATGGTCGAAAACTTTCGCAGACGAAAATTCATGCAAGTGCGGATGTCATCCACATAATCAAATCAACATGGCCTTAGCAGCATTCTTGGGTTTGAACTTTGCATGTCGAGACAGTCTTTTGCACTCCATGGGTCCGGTTGGTCGGACCTCCATTTGTGTACCAATTCACACTGTTCTGGATTTTCAGAATACTATTAGTAAATTTTCTGGTCATTCTTTTAACTTTAATTTAGCAAGTTGGATCAATACTATCCCATAGCATACTGACATCTGTAAGGCAAACTTTGAATGTGATGACACTGACAGAAAATGCTTGCATGTTTTGTATCGCAGGCTAGTTCTAGCTATTTATAAGTGGTACCAAAAACGAAGGAGATGCATCATATACATGTAGCTTGTTTTTGGCGCTATTTCAAACACTTCAAGTAAGAAATGATGAAGAAAATGTGCTAAGAAATGACAGTAAATGTCAATATCAGACAGATTTCCTCTTCCAGAATTTTTTTTTTTGCTTTGCAGCCCTTAAATTGCATTGGATGGCTTAATCTTTCAGTTGTGCGACTTGCAATAAGCCTTCGGGAAAGACTTTGCAACAAGCCAAGGAGGTTAAACTTGAATAAATATTACTTGTAACAATTGTATTGAATGGCCATGGGTCATTTGCTGATATTCAAATAACTATTTTCCTGAATGTTTATCAATCATTGTAGTGTCTGGAAGATCAGTGTGCAGTTCTTCCATCCTTGTTGCAAATAAAGAGAAATAGTATAGAATTTGATGTGACAGAAAAAAGCTGTGCTATGTAGGTATTCAGCCCTTCAGCTTCCAGTCAAGGCCTGCCATTTCTACTTGGCGGCACACATCAAAACCAAATCGCAATACGTGACATTCCAAAGTAAATTGACCAAAAGAACAAAAAAATGTCGACTCTGTGTGTGGCCATGGTGCTGCAGAGGTTCATGGTTATCTCGGCCCTGTTGTACCACCTACACACACATTAGGCACTAATTATACATCCCTATGGGGCCTTGTTGTAGGTGTGAAATTGCTGCACACATAATTACCAATTAACGAGGATGATAATGGTCATCTCTAAACTGTTTTTTTTTGTGGTAGACTTGAATTGTAGTTCAGAAAAGTAATTTCCCTTTAAGTCTCTAGAGACCAATTCCTGAAAGTTGTACACAATGTAACATTCAGTGTAGACAACTTTACAGTTTTTCAAAAGGCAATCTTTGCAACATCGAAAATCCACTTTTGACATAATTGCTCACTTTCCTAAAAGGAACCAAAATCGTTTCATACAGTACTGTATTCATTCTGTGGTTTGAAACCAATATTCATGATTCAGCATATGTTCATCTAAATAAAACATAACTTTAAAAGTTTGGGGTCACATTGTTAGTGATAATACCAAGCTTCAGTACTAGTGCACAGTAAACCAGTCATAATTGCCCTGATGAAGATGACAGACTGTCATCACCTATTGTTAACAAGTGGTTGAAAGAACTTTGCTATTCAGTATATTAGGCTACCAGCAAAGTGCCCCCTTGTCCAAAAGCCACGCATGCAGCCTGGTTACCAAACTGCCAAGTCAGGCTACACAGCTATCAGTGAGACATCCTTTCCCACACACCCCTGGCCTGGGACAAAACCTCCCTGCCCCTAGGATTCACCTTGGACACAGTGGGGAGGGGGGCGAGGTGAGAAAGTGTAAGTCTACTATCCTGTGGAGAGGGCATGAAGAGATCAGAGTGCGTGTCCTGAGAGGTGTGCTGTAAAACAAACACACTAAAGGCCAGACTTAAAAGTTTAGTCACACCTGGGGTGGTAGTCTCCGACTCTAGCCTGGCTACCAATCCTAATTTAGCTGCCAAGTCTCTTTCGTCCTCTCTGCTAACCTATTATTTTCTAGCCTCCGAGTCTCTTTTGTCCTCTCCACTATTTGCAGAGAGGATGAGATTTGGCAGCTAAAATGGCTTTGGTAGCCAAGCTACTCCTCAATGGAAGATCGAGTACTGTAAATTGCAAAACTTTTGCGGTGGTTTCATTTTGCACATTTTTTTCAGTGCAAAACCATGACACCATGACTATGTCTCCCTTGTATGACTACAAAAAAGAACAATCATGAATTAAAAAAAAATGGTGTGAAAACCTCCTTTTCCCTGATACCACAGCTAAAGTGTTGAACACTAAAAAGCTAGGCCAGACTAGACTGTGTAGTAACATCTGGTACTAGTTTCCCATTGCCAGCTGTGTTGACTTTACCAATTTGTGCTTTCTTCTTCAACATATCACACTGTAAGGGCTACTTTAGGAAAAATGAAATAGAAAGACAGGACTGCGAGCGGTTAAGTGTTTAACAGCAATTACAAGAAGGATTGTCAGAGATGCAGCTGGCCAGTTTGATTTTACTTCTAGGTGTGACATCTAACCTCTGGCTCCAGGGGTAACCGTAGGGCTTTTTTGGCCTATAACATGCTTTCTTCTGGTTATATTAGCCTCTACCAGGCTTCAGTGACATCTGGAAAGAGTAGAAATTGGCAAAATAGACAGATAACATGCAGGGGGTTAGTCCGCTAAAGGAGTACATGTATATAGTTCAGGGCAGCAAACTGTACTCTGTCAGCAAGCTAACTCTTCTGGCATGTTATCTGTCTATTCGGCCAATTTCTACTCTTTCCAGGTGCCTCTGAAGCCTTGAAGAGGCTAAGAACTGATATGCGATCAGAAAAAAAGCCCTCCAAAAGCCAGACTTGTAAAGACTGCTATTGTAGTAGGCAAAATCTATGCATGAAATGATTTCTACAACTTGCAATGTAAAAGGCAATACCAATGTATTGAACGTCATATTGTTACATTTACATGTACTTCAAAGATTTCAACATTGCAAGGAACAAGATGTTAAACATCGTAACAGAATAAAACAGGAATCTGGCTGGATACAATGTTTATGTTTACATGACTTCTCTGTACCGTATTTCCTTCCTTGAGAAAGTCGCCAAGACTGAAAGACGACTCTGGTGGTCCCGTACAACCGCACTTCTCCACTTAACCTCAGCACACAATTTAGACTGGTGTGTCATACCAAGAATTATAGCCTAGTCCGAAATCCTCCAGATTCTTTTCTCAGTGATGGGCTAACTGACTGATCATCCCTGAGACTAAACAACTTTAAGGATGAACTGGAGATACAGAGTCTTCTGGTGTCTTTAAGTGCCACTTGGAATGTAAGTAAGCAGGTGTTGGATAGACCTCAAGCAAGAGGACGCACAGTAGATCTTAGACTTTTTGAAATGTCTATATTTTTGACTAACAACCTATATATATCAGACACTTGCATTTGCAGCTAGAGGAAGCAAATGGCAACTACAGTCCATCCTAATGTTATGTATAATATACTGTGCCTAAGCAAAATCGGTATTGTGAATAACACGTTGAAAATCTTTTAAAAGGTCATATATGTGTATTTATGGACGACACCCTGTCTATAGTTTTCATAAATGGTGCGACGGAAAAGATATCGTCTGCAACAGGCAAAATTCTGATGCAACGTTGACATAACATCTAAAGAAAACCATGAAAAATCCACTCTGCTGGTCCACTTTATACTAAGAAGTAATCCCCATGGGTTGTTTCAAGTTCAACTCCTATTGCCTTATGACCAATATGATGGATTGTCTACAGTACACAAACTACAGAGAAGACACGTGATAACCACATGTGGTCAAAGAGGGAACCATCCATAATTCGTAGCCACATTTTGCATAATCTTCCTGAATTTAGTAAAATACTAGACAGTCTTACTGAATTCAGTGTCAAGTATTGTCAGGATCCCCATGCAGGCCCTCCTAGAGGAAGCACACCCTGACCCCTTGTCACCCCAATGCCAAGGTCAGCCCAAGGAGGAACCCTTTTACAGGTGGAACACCTGTCTACTCCATTATAAGTCGTGAAGCACATCTAGCATTAGCCTGGATGCCAGAACAAGGCAACAAGATCCAACAGTATCCCTTAGCCAGAGGAGTGACCATTAGCCACTAGGGCTAATGCTCACTCTTCTGGCCAATGTCTACTGTTGTCTTGCCACCTTAGGATCTGCTTGGAGATTACTGCGTGCACCTATCCCTTTGGCTATAGCCACGCAGGGAAGAATTCGAAACTTACGTTGCTACTAATTCATGGGGGACTGTTGGAAAATTTCCTTGGGGCATGTTGGCCCTGGAGTGAGGAGCTGGGCTATGTAAGCCTTCTGGAAGCAGTCTGGTATCCAGGCTAATCTAGCAGGGCAGGATTAGCAGGCCTTGACAGCCCAGGGAGGCCCAGCTGTGAGCAGTAAGGTGCCACATCCTGCTGGTACAACACTGGGAAGGCCACACCAAATTCATTCACTGATCATGTTTGTAGGAGATCTCCAATTTGGTGCAAGAGGGTGATGAAAAAAACCCCAACAAATTCTGCTTATTTTGCACCATCTTTTAATACGTGCCAATTTTTAAAAATGATTTCAGAGTGTGCAACAATCTCTCGCTTTGCACAGGGTTGCATGTTGGCAGAGCATACCACACCTCTGCAAAACCCAGATTTTTCATGGTTTCTGTTGGATGTTGGTCGACATTGCATCAGGATTTTGCCCGTTGTCCAATATCTTTTCCTACACAATATTTGAAAACTATAGACGGGATGTTATCCTAAATACAGGAATACAATCTTAAACAAGATGTTTTGCTGAAGTGCTATAGACAGCACATTACAGGTTTCATGCAGGTGCAGTATGCCCTGCTGAAATGCTGCATCATCTTTGTCAGCCGTAGCTGCTCATCACAGCTTTCTTCACTCATGGAACGGAAGGTCGCTCTTCTTCTTGAAGAACTGTAACAGCAAAGAACATCGCAATGACAAGACTTCTCAAAACATGTCCCCGAGAAAGAAAATGTTGACAGAAAGTGCAGAACAAACAGGTTATGTTAAGAAAAGTAAACAATAAACAACAACCTTGTTATGACCTGGGTTATCTGTCAGCTTTTTTAGCCAGGAAGAACTGGAACAAGACAAAAAAACATTGTTAGTAAGAACTAACTGCTTTTACAATAGAATCTTTATAACAAATCATTATAGACATACAAACTACTGGTATGGTTTACCATAACAAAATACAGTCAAACCTGTACAAGTAACCATCTCTACATAAGGACTTTTTGGTGGTCCCTTAGATAGTTTTCCCCATTGACAAAAGCATCCTTTCTATAGTGACCACCTGTCTACATAGACGAGATTCTATTGACTGCCACTAAAGGAACAATCTTCTTAGAGATGTATACAATTTGTTATAAGTATAATCTATTTGTATGTACCAATGTAGCTAAAATAAAGAAATTCATTTTCAATTCAATTAGTTGGTAATGACATGGTAGTGCATTGTGAACAAATCATGCTGTCAAAACTGGAGGCAGAATAAAGACTTGTCAAACAAGCATTTTTCAGCAAAGGGAGTTAAAAGGCTGTTTGAATAGCCTTTGGAATCAGCTTGTTTGCTTTTGTAACAAAATCAACAGACTGAAACATTCAATGTCAAAACAAACAATGTCAGCAATTTAAACTTCAAAGGAGGGTGAAATGACATATAGCTAATGGTGCTTAAGTCGTGGCAGATATGACAATATTGTATCTAAAGCCTCATAGCATCTACCAGGCTTCAGAAGTGGCTGGAGAGAGTAGAAATTGGCCAAATAGACAAGACAACATACCAGGGGAGTTAGTCTGCTAAAGGAGTACAGCTTGAGTACAATTTGCCACAAACTGTACTTTAGCGCACTCCTCCGGGATTATGATATCTGATTATCTGGCCAAATTCTACTCTTTCCAGCCACTTCTGAAGCCTGGTAGAGGCTACTTCCTTCACACAACATCAAGTTGTCCAAAAGAGAGGACCTTTCGGCAAGTCTCAGTAAAGGAAATAAACTTGGGACCGTCCCTAATGGGAGGTTCTGGCCTCATAAGAAGTGTAACTTTCCGAGCTCCGGGTTACAGCTGGGATACATGTAGGTCATGGTGAATCCTTGGCTTTGTAGGCCACTCCAGGACAAATAAATAACCTATCCTCTTTGGATTAATATCAGGAAAAGACATCTTTTCAAGTTGACAATGGAAGACTGGGGAAAAAGAACAACAGCTGAGAGGCAAAGCTGGAAGACTTTAAAAGTCTTTATCCCACAAGCCAGGGAGGAAAAAAACAGTGTCTTTGAAAACAAAAACATGCCCGTGTATGAATTATTGCCAAAAGATATATGCTTTGAAGTCCGAGACCTCACACAGACTAGGCCTGTGTGCAGCAGAAACACCTGTTCTGTGTGGACAACATCTGCTTGTGGTACACTGACACTGGTAGGACTTGAAATTCATTTTTTGCGAATCAATCCTAACCAAAAAATTCAGCTGCACAGAAAATTCTGTGGTTGTACAATGTAAAAAAAGTAAAATGTCAGTAAAACCTAATTACATGTCTTACAGCCTCTATTACATGTATATCTAAATTTTTATCAAGTAATAACAGTAACAGGCTCACAGTAATACAACAGAGGTTTTAATTTTTTCTGACACTTGAATGTCAAAAATATACTGTACACTTGTGTATACTACCGGTAGTGCACTTTATGTACACAAATATCTAGGTGCACTGTTCACCTACAGAAAAAAAAATTAGGTGTACAGCTCCAATTTTGTGTGCACACAAGTGCATATGAACCCAGTATTTCCAGCCCTAGTTGCTTGACAGTTGGGCTTAGTCAAGAGTATTGTACAGTATATAGTGTTATAAGTACTGATACCACTGGAGCTTGTCCGGCTTTCCCTGCAAATACACAAATACCTTAAACAGTTCTGCCTGGAGACCAAAGTCAAAGACACACGTTACATTACTTGCATAGTTGAGGAGACAGGGCGAAAGGTTGTGTCTTCACAGTTCGCCTGTGCTTATGCAAGGATAACGACTTTACATTACTGCAAAGACTTTGAAGGTGAAAGAAGACTTCATTTTCTCCCAACATATTGTACCGGTAGCATATGTATTTTGGAGCTGGCATGTTAGCATGTAAGATCCTTTGATCCGTTGATTCTTATTGACTAGACAAAATCCAGAAGACTTTGTGTAGAGTAATCAGAATATTTTCCGTCATGTCAATTTTGTTCAACGTAAATTTATGTCGAGTGCCTCCCTCTGAAACGCTATTTCCTGCATTGTGAGGAGCAAATTTTGTTGGTAGACTAAGTTTAGTTTAATGACATCTCTTTTTATATTTTCACACACTGATTTTTGTCTGTCAAAGATGACGAAATTGGGCAAAATTTTTGTCATCACATGACAATTATGTCAAATGAGAGGATGTTTTGTGTTTCGGTCATGAAAAATCGATGGTGCTCAAATCCTCTGCTTCGGGTTTCTGTACTGAAGACCACGAGGCCTGTGGGCATGTCTAATGGAAGGAAGTCCGTGGTTTGAAGTACACTTTCAGGATGTTTTCATCACAACATCTCTGCCAAGTTCCCATACATTCCAGTAGTTCTCCGGCACATTTTCAGGCCTAGAAAAAAAACATTGTTTCCTGTTTCAGTCCTGAAAAAATTAGGGTTGTTAGGTAGGGATCATCTTTTTTTCTTTCTTTCTTTTTTGACTTTGTCAATCTCTAGTGATCCAACTTAAATACGGTTAAACAAAGCACTTCTTGCATGAGGACACTTTCATTTTCAATGTCAATGTTGGGAAACTGATTGTACAACGTTTCATCACTGAGGTGTCAGATCATGGAGCTAGAAAAGGTTGATCAGCTTGAAAAATTTATGTCCCTTGGAGGGTTCCACACAAAATAAGGCTGGGGTTGACAGTTTTTTTTAGGGTTGGTCGGGAAACAGGAAACCCAACGTTTTTTCCTAGGCCCCATCCCTGACAATATGGGAATGTGGGACATGAGAGACCAGGTCAGCTCTCTCCCTACATCAGGGCTGATATATTAGGACGCCAGAGCTGCGGAGATGTTGACAGAATTGGACCTGGGTGCTTAGCCCTGTTTGCTTGTCCAGGCACTGAGCCCAAGTACACCCACTTTGCCTGAGTCATGCAACATAGAATTGTCACTTCTCAACCAACACCTTAACATTCTCAAGGGAGTTAACAACTTCCACAAATATGTTCAAGAATGCAAGGTAAACATCTGTTCAGGAGGAACCTACGTAACCAAAAGGCCTGGAACAAGATGGTTACAACATTTGGGTGTGCTAGTACTTGGAAGTGGCAGAACTTTATCAACTACTTGGCCACACCAATGTTAACGGTTGATTCTCGGATTCACCTGCTTCATTCTTTTTGAATTTGCAAAACAAAAAAAAACAAACAGTTTTTTTATCAACTCAAAATGCTTATCTTTTGGCACCAAAAGTCCATTTCTTTCTAGTTCTTTAGTCTTTCCATCTATCAGTGCTGTGATTTGAAACCGTTTGATTTAAAGTATTGAAATTCAATGTTTGAATTACAAGCCTGGCTGAATTTACCATTAAGCATCGTCGCCTCTCCTAAATTCACTGTTAAGCGTTGCAAGGATCCCCCCTTGCAGACCCTCTCTAGACATTGTGTACAAGACACGACTATCTGCCAGGATCCCCCATGCAGACCCTCTCTAGACATTGTGTACAAGACACGACTATCTGCCAGGATCCCCCCATGCAGACCCTCTCTAGCCACTGTGTACAAGACATGACTATCTGCCAAATGGCACAGGACTGTTTACGACTTGGACAGACAAGATGGGTGAGGGAAGATCCTTACCAAGTACCCTCTAATTCAGACATAGATAGTCTACATTCCTCACGCCGTACCTCTGACCCCACATATCTAAGAAAGACCACGGAAGATACAAATACTCATCCCAGCTGGCTCCCGGGCAAACCTGTGCTTGGAAAAGGTTCAAGCAAGTTGCTTGAGGACAATGCTCTCTTAGGGCTGGAAATATAATGGGTGCATATGCACTTCAATTCTGTGCACACAAAATTCGAGCTGTGTACCTAGATATTAGTTTCACATAACGTAATGGTACTATAACTGTACACTAGTATACAGTATATTCTTGGCATTTAACTTAAGTAAAAATTCAGGCGTTCCAGCTTTTTCCCCCCTAGTACACCTTCTATTAGGGAAGGTGGCCAGAGTTCTAAGCGTGTACGATCTACGTGCAATGAGAAAACTCCCCACCCCAAAAAGAAGTCAACCGCATCGGAAAAAAAACAGCCACCCCCAACCGCTCATAGAACTCCTGCAAAGGAGGCTACATGTATGTGTTGTTCTGCTACATTTTGAGGTTAGGTGTACCACTGCAACTATCTCCAAAACTAAATTTCGAGTCCTGTTGCTTTGTCTGTCCCTCCCTGCTTGTAACACAATGTTACCTTTCTAATGGTGCCAAATGCGTCCCCAAACTTGCTAATGGTCTGTAAGTGTGAGGAGATCCAGTCAGGCAGTGCCGTACAGACGTGAGGTCGGAAGTAGCGCCGGTCCAGGAGAACGATGGTGGCGTAGTCGTCCTTATGGCGTATCGCACGGCCTGGGAAGGGAAAGTGAAAGTGATGTCTAAGCAGTTTAGCTCGATCACCTTGGTTTACAGTTGAGGTACTATTCCAGTAGTCATGACAGAGAAGATAGACGCTATTTACCGGCATTCTGTATTTACAGGTTCATTGTACTGGGGAAATTCCCCCTTTTCTTTTTGACAAGCACAATGAACATTGGACCACAACTTAATGCCCCCGTCTTAAAGGACTGCAACCCTTTCCAGTAGCATGCATGTTGGCTGAGCACCAATAGCCAGGTACCTCTTGGTCCAGATCCAGGGTCGCTAACTACTGGAGTATGCATGCTACTTTTTGTAATGACGCAAACTGTGAGAATGACGTGGCCTGTGAACATCCTTCGGTTTACTCTGACTGGCTTGTAGATTATCAGTTTGACACTTGGTTACACAGCTCAGCACTTTACCTGTTAAAGTCTAAAGATGGAGGCATCACATTGGAATACTGGTGTAGGCTATATACGTCAGAAAGTTGAGAAATGGCTTTGGGTTGCTACTATAAGTTATTCACTCCAAGACACTGTTGTGACTACAAATGTCATTTGCATTGATTTAATTACATTGAGTTTTGGGTGGATGAGCTGTGAAAGAATGTGACTGGCATGTCATGTTATTTCTAAGTACTGTAATGCAAAAAGACAGTAAATCCAGAGGTTCATGTATACTATTGAACTTGTTAAGTCCTTGTTACATAGAGAAGTTGACCAAAATTGGTGATATCAAGATTTTAAAATTGATACGACTTCTTTCTTCCAAGGAACTTGTAAAGTCCTTGTTACAGGAATAATCATGATGTTAAGATTTTTAAAAACTTGATGCTATTATAAGGCTTCGTTCTCTATAGGAAGTTGTAAAGTCCTTGCTACAGATGACCTTCAGGAAAAATGGCGATGTTAAGACTTTTACAAACTTGATGTAATTATAAGACTTCCTTCCTCAAAGAACCCATAGCGTCCTTGACAGTCACAAGGAACTTGAGGGAAACAGGTGGGTTCCCTTCCCCACAGGTCTGGCAGAATGAGACCAGAAAAAGGTTCTTGTGCTGACAGAGGTCAGAAGGCCATGGGACACTCCTGTAAATCTGGAGGCCTCAAAAGAACAGCAGTGTCTGGTCAGGAATCAGGTCCAACAGAAAACATAGCATTACAGTCTGGTTTTAGGGTTGGCAATACAACCCCAGACAGTCTGGTTTTAGGGTTGGCATCTTGAAAAGGTGATAGTCAGTGGTCCTGTTATGTCAATCCTTCCATGAAAGTGTGGCAAATCTCAAAAATAAACACATAAATAAATAAACATTGCCTGATTTGCTAATGAAGGTTAGACATCCAGCTAATGAGATACACAAGAAAACAGTCACTCAAGCAACTGGATAGAAAATGGACATCCAGGAAATGAGATACATTCATGTAAGACAACAGTCACTGGACAGTTTTCTTGGACAGTTTTCTTCTAAATGTGTATTGCCTGATTTCATTCTTGTATAATGAACTGCACTGCTTGCATGTCTTGAAAGATTGGCCTTTTGAGGGACTAAAAAAACCTAAGGTAAACTTTAGGGAACAATGAGTGTTTTACTGTTTGGTGACATGGCAGGTAGTGGTACAGGGTTCTGTTTAGGTAGAGGCTGAATAAGCAAGGGACCAGACATGTTAATCTGCCATGGGCCAGGGGGATAGAACCACTTGTCAGCAAAAATACTCAAGAAAGGAGAAGACATGCCTTCTTAAACATTAGGTAACACTGGGGCTTACAAGTTATATGTGCACTACCACCATGGACCAGAGCTGTGTGTGGTTTGGCTATAGGTCAACTTATTGGTTATCTGTGGAAAACTGTGAACAACTGTGAAAAGGTTAAAAATGAACCAGTACAGAAAGCATTGGTACAGACTACACACACTCTCTCTGAGGTTATATCTCACGGTCCTCTATGTACCAGGGGCTTAGCTAGGGTATATCAGGACTCCTCTTCTGTTGATGTTATCACAGTTTCCCACAGAGGGTCAGTCTGGGTGGCTAGCCCCGGGGTATCTTAGGTTTAACCTGTTAACAGATCTTGACCTCTAAGTGATACAACAGCAAACAGAAGGGAAGACAACAATCACAGATGAAATCTAGTCAAGTGCACGGCTCAGTAGGGGTGCAGGCAAGGACAACAGGCAGCTCCAAGTTCAACCCTGGTTTTCAGATTTTTATGATGAACTAGTTCAACTACTGGGCCTAACATATCATGACAGATCTCATCTTTAACTTACGTTTACATTTTTAATTTCTTCCAACTCTTAATACCTGTCGAGCTATCACCATTCACCATATTATATATTTTGTAATAATGTACATGGACATGAGTGGATGCTATTTAAAATGATGTCTTACTGTTCAGAAAATTTATGCTGTAACATGGAAATCTTTGTTGACACAAAAAAATACAATGACTTTCATAAGGTCTAATCTACAAATATACCTACACACAAACAAATGAACTTACTTATAGACAGGTGGATACGAATGAACACCTTCTACCTTCATCGACATACATGTACTCACCTATAGACTGGTTGACTGCCTTCATGCAGAGGTTCTCATAGTGAATCTGTCCTGGTGACTTTCCTGCATGGTGGGGCTAGGGAAGAAATACAAGAATCACATAGGGCATGAAGTAAGTTTAGTGACATCAAATAATTCAAATCATTATCAACCACATACCTAGCAGACATGGAATAATTGGAAAATTGTTATCAAACACAGTGTCCCTCGGGTTTTTTTTAGCATTTATTTATACTCAGGGCTCAAAATACCACCTGCATACAGAAGCTGTGCTGGTGTTTCTGATGTCTACCTGCATCTAACCTGCACTCATGTACTGGGTTTATGTAGGTGTATGTGGATTTTTATTTGCTGTATTGACTGTTACTGCCTATGAAGTATAAAAGAAATAATGGCAAAGGTTTCTGAATAGTTTTCAAAAGGTCTGAGTGGTGTAGGTAAGATTTTTCTGGTGCAGATACATGTAATTTTCAATGTTACATGGCTCAGAATACTGAAAAAAAGTATTCTGAAGCAAAAATCAGCCTGTAGAAAGTAGAAATAACTTCTATGTTCTATTTAAAACCCTAAACAGGTGCAGTGTTTGCCAGGAAACCCACAGAGGATAAGCAGGGTCTTTGGTTAACACTTCGGCCTGCAAACCTCACAAGTCGTTTGCACCGACAACACTTTTAATTGGTCAGAAGTTTGCTTGGGGGTCATTAGGTTAAAAAAACTACAAGGTGGGCATGTGAGGCAGGAAGTCTTGTGTTTCTATGTGAAGAAAGTTTAGACTGTAATTTCCAACACATGAAATTGGACTTACACAAATTTTCCACTGTGACTGTGTAACTCCAGTCTTTGTCAAGGAACAAGCAATCCACTGCTTCTGTGACATGTGGGTTGTTCATTCCTTGACAAAGACTGGAGTTGTACGGTGGAAATTTTGGGTACTGGTAAGTCCAATTTCTTGTGTTAGAAATCACAGTTCAAACTTGCCTCATAATGACTTTTAAGTTCTAACGTTACCAACACAGATGAACTTTCAAGACATGGTTTGTATTTAATTGAATATACTAGTTAAAAACAAAGGGTGGTTACTGACTGACTGATGTCTTGTACCTAGTTTCTGTCAAGTGTAGAAGGTACATGTATATTTCTTGTGCTATTGTAAAGCATTTATAATTTTTAATACATACCAGTAGGTAATATTATCCAGCTACTTTTGGCATTATTTGGTAAAACATGTAAAAAAGGGCCCTTGTGCCATTTTACGTGGTTTTGAAATGTATTGCTTTTGGTTGTGTGTAATCATGTCGGACACTAAAGAATCTGAGGCAACGTAGGTTCAAACATTCATAACAAGTCTGTTGCCATGACTGGCGCCATGTTAGTCTGCCTCAGTTCCTAACTTCCGATCACTGGCAGCTGCTTATTACCATTGGTTGATCAACTCTGATGGCTTTCCAGTAGGAGTTCTAACTTGTGAGCTCGAGGTAAGTCACAACTCCAGCAACAAAGATTTATTATAGCTGCTGAGTAGTTTTTGTTCTCTCTATAGCTTAGATCTGCGGAAGCTTGCTTCCTTCGCAGACTTCTTGGAGTGGCAGCCAAGGAGCTAGTCTGTGAGACCCTGGACTCAACAGTCTGGCATCAAGGCTAGCAGGATTTTTACTAGCCTGGTGACCATTCTTTCCCGGGGCCCTCATACCCTTTTCCCTATAGTGTAATCGGCTGTTTTAATTCTATGTAGAGCATAGACGGACCGCTCTAATTCAATGTGTAATTGGCGCATTTTGCGTAGAGTGTATTTGCTGCTTTACTGGCTGGCTTTGGAGTGTTTCGGCTCCAGGTTATTGTCACAGGCCTTTCCTCTGGCAGTCGATCTTTCCAGCCAGCTAACTGAAACATAATTGAAAGTGACCAGTAAAAACCCCAGGTGTGGACGGGCAGTGCTCTGATGAGCACCACAGAGATACGGGCCAGCCTAGACAGTCTGGCTACCAGGCTAGGTTCTTGCCTGCAAGCACTAGTCATTAGCCTGTGTTACACAATCTCTCCCTATCCCCAACCAGTAGATGGGATGCTAGAGGAGGGCCTGCATGGGGGGTTCCCAACAACACTCTATGCTAAATTTTGAGCGCCAACTGCGTATCGCGCTGAATTAAGAATGCCTCCCACACATAACAGCGAATTACGCACTATGCAAAATGCGCCAATTACACTCTATGTTGAATTAGAGTGGGTTGTCTACTCTCTACGTAGAATTAAAACGGCTGATTACGCTCTACAGAAAAGGGCATGCAGACCCCCCCTAGAAGCCTGACTGGTAGTCAGGCTACACTAGTCATGCCCTTACTGTCAGTGTCAGACAAATCTGGCTGTCAGTCAGCAGGACTGGGCATGTTTGGCTGCACAGAAAAGATAACAGCCTGTCTCACACACCAGCCCACTGTCAAAACAAATAACCAGCCACTAACTGCTCCCTGAGAGGACAGGGCTAGGGACTTGTCACTGTAAGGATCCTACTGTCAAAACACTCTTCTGTCCAGTGTTGTACCCAGTGTTTTGCTGCTTGTGATGGACAAAAATGTGCCCAGTCTGTCAATAATCAGCATGTTAAGATATGGAAAAAGATGTCACTAAACTAAGCTTAATGATTAATCTACATGTACCAGCAAAGTTTGTACCTCAAAATGCAGGAAATAGCATTTTAGAGGGTCAAGATTTAAAACTTTCGTGTGTGTGTGTGTGGGGGGGGTGCACTACAACAAAATTGAGATGATGGAAATAATTTTCCGGCTGGCTAGAACATGGCCTCAGTCTATCAAGACAAGCAAGTCTTACATCAATTACAGGCTATGACTTGATATACAATTGATACAAAATAACAGGATTTTAAGGTTTCCAGTGGTAATCGCTGTAATGAAAACATCAGAACAAGTTTAAGGACTTTGACTGGTACAAAGCCGGATACACATGACTGAAGTGCTAACACTTCCTGATACAACCCTGCCACTTGTGGACGTATCAATCAAGTTTATGGTCAGACAGGCTTAATGGAGCCACTCTGTAATAGACCTGAGGGTATCAAGAAGTGAAATATAGGTCAGATAATGGGGTCAGATGGAGGTTAATTGTCAGGGTGATGGCAGCAGTACATTATGGACATGACCTAATTTGGTATGACAGCTTCCCCCTGTGTGCTAGCCAAATGTAGCCTCCACCAGGCTAGCCTAGGGAACAGACACTGTCGTGGCTCCCTGTTATCTCTACAGGGCTAAGAGTGTGCCTGCTCGCCAAGCCTCCTGCCCAGTGCATGTTAGGGGTTTCAGTTAGGCCACACCAATTTAATTTGTTGGTTCTCGGATTTTTTCAGAAAAAATATGAAGCGACAGGGTGAAAAAAATAAAAATAAAAACAGGTCTAGGCATCCTATTATAGGCTTAAATGCTACGAAATGAGCCATGAAGTCAACATAAAAGGCCGGGTTAAAATTAACATTGAATTTTGAACTTTTAATCAAACCACTGCAATGATAGATGGGAAAACTGTAACAACTAGGAAGAAAAGGACTTTCCTCAACTAGTTGGGGGCAAAACGATGAGCATTTTTCAGTTGATTCAGGACCAGAATCAAATTTTTTTTTTTGCTAAATACTAGAAAAAACGAAGAGGCG
>NW_017804021.1:411520-450060 GCF_001625305.1 Branchiostoma belcheri | reverse complement strand
AATTGTTGGTCTCGGATTTTTTCAGAAAAAATATGAAGCGACAGGGTGAAAAAAATAAAATAAAAACAGGTCTAGGCATCCTATTATAGGCTTAAATGCTACGAAATGAGCCATGAAGTCAACATAAAAGGCCGGGTTAAAATTTAAACATTGAATTTTTGAACTTTTAATCAAACCACTGCAATGATAGATGGGAAAACTGTAACAACTAGGAAGAAAAGGACTTTCCTCAACTGTTGGGGGCAAAACATGAGCATTTTTCAGTTGATTCAGGACCAGAATCAAATTTTTTTTTTTGCAAATCAAGAAAAAAACGAAGAGGCGAATCCGAGAACCAACAAATTAAATTGGTGTGGCCTTAGGTTCCCACAATTAGAAAAGCTGGCCAGAAAGATCGACTGCCAGAGGAAAGGCCAACAAACTGGGCCGAAACACTACGAAGCTGGCCCGTAGATAATTGTCACCAGGCTACCACCAGGTTTTTGTAAGGGATTATGGATAGTAGAATTTGGCAAAAATAGGCCAGAAGGTGAGCCCACTTTAGGGGACTACCCAATACTACTAACTGCGAGGGCAAATGAGATCCTACAATGGCTTCCCTGGCATTCCTCTCCCCATTGAAATATATTAATTTTCACTATTATTATTATCTCTTAGCAAGCATAGTTTGAGTATGATCTAAGAAAGAAGTCCCAAAGATGAGTCTTATGGAGAAATATCATTGGTGGCCTATGCCAACTGCCGGGATCGAACTCACAACCTCTTGGTCCAGGACAGGATCACTCCTAACCACTGGACTATCAAAGCATCTACCATGACACTCAGTAACAAGGCGTGACTAAAGTGATTCTAATCGATTAACCCCTTCTGCTGCCTGCCTGAATTACCCTTTCCTAGAAACTTCAGGACAAGCAAATTACATGTAGTAAAAGACTTCCTGTGTAACACTCAGAATCTAGATCTGAACATAAAAACCTCCCTACTATGGACATTAGTTAGCCTTGTTGCCAAACCTATTTTGTCCTGTCTTATTTGCTGAGAGATGAAAGATACTTGGCAGCCAAAATAGGTTTGGGAACCAAGCTAGTAAAATGTAAGTTTGGTAACCAGGCTAGTACAATGTAAGTTTGGTAACCAGGCTAGTACAATGTAAGTTTGGTAACCAGGCTAGTACAATGTAAGTTTGGTAACCAGGCTAGTACAATGTAAGTTTGGTAACTACATTGTTGTAGGGTAGTACAAAGTAAGTTTGGTAACCAGGCTAGTACAATGTACCATCTGACAAGACAAGCCTTCTCCAATCAACTGTCAAAGGAAGCTAGCATAAACATAGCAGTGGTGAAAGATTAGCTTTACATAAGAATCTTGTTTGATAACAGGGGCACATTGGAGACACTTATCAATAGATCCAAATTCTGTTATCTAAAATTGTTAACAGGCACGAAAAAACTTTTCTAGGACATCATAATGATGTCATCATAATTCCTGCCCACCTGATACAATGTAAGATTTTGTTTGAACCAGTTGGTTGATCTCTTGCACATGTAGCAGTAAATTATGATGAAGCTGATGACCTTGTCTTCTAAAGTGCTGTACTGTAAACTCATTTATTTACACAAGACTTGAAAAGGAGTTTTTCACTGTGTTTTAAGTGCTTGGTTGAAACAATTCTGTAGTATAGCAGTTATATATCGGAAACACATTTGTGCTGTCATAAATTCAATGTCTTAACTCCAAAACTGTGAAATACAGTACCGCCATACACAAGAAAACTGTTACTCAAGCAAGTGGATAGAAGTTTGAAAACAGTCAGACGTTTCAAGTACATGTAGCATCCACCACTTTTTGTCAGTGACTAATGGAATCTGCAGTTGAACCAAAGTTTTTGAAAAAAAACAAACAAAAAACAATTAAATGATATGAAAATGAGGTGAAAAAAATCCATAGGAAACAAAATATAAGAGCTCCAGTTGCTTGAGTAACTGTTTTCTTGTGTATCACATTACCTGGATGTCTACCCTTCATTGACATAACACCGCCATAACATAAACATTTCAAGCTTTACAGTATTTATGCCGGACCCTGTTCAGTATATATCATCTTAATTAACTACCAGGGCAGGTTCTGGACTCCATCAGGTGCACTTGTCTGCCCCTCCTGATTTAATGGGAGGTGTTCTGTTTAGTTTAACACACTTTAGGCCACACAAACATGATTTTATGGATGGCAGCTACAACCAGATTAACTCAGACCTGCTTCCTGAAATCAGGACGTACCATGATTCTCTTTTATTGAGGGCCTGCATGGGGGGATCCTGGCAATGCTTAATTGTAAATTCAGGCAGGCCGGCAACATTTGAAGGTAATTAAACTGTTCTTGTATTAGGCGTTGGAAGCGACTTCTTGTATTCATGGGGGTGTCTGGCAAAACTAGACTGCAGACCATTGATAACATGATTTTTTTAAATTTCTTATGCGATTATGTGATTTTACCATAATTTTTCAATAAAGTTTGACGTTTTGATAAAATTTAATGAACTCAGGATAAGAAATAAACTACGACGTGGTGATAAAGCGACCAATTATGCTTCATTCACAAACAATTTCCCGACAACACTTAACGTTGAATTAAAGCAGTTGGCTACGATTAACGCTGAATTGACTATGGTTCATGGAAAAAGGCACAGACTATTCTTTAGACAGTTCCTTTAGGTTGGTAGGTTAAAGTTGACTGGACATTCTTCTAATATAACACAACCAAGCTGGGAGCAGTAAGTACTTGTAGCAGCTTAGCCTGGAATCCATCCATCCGATTTTCTAGCTCCAGCTAGATCCCTCAAGCTAGAATAGTCCATATTCTCTCTCTCCCCTCCCCTGGCCCAATGAAATGTTTAATCATTACTTAGTAAAATCTATATCTAACTTCAAAATTCTACACAGGCAATACAACCCAGTATTTTGAGCCCTGCAAAACAAGCTGATTTCCGTAATTATGTGTGTTACGCTGTTGGGCAGTTATTATGATATACTATACTGATACAGTACTATACTCAGTCTGATACAGATACATTTCTTTTGCTTCCATATGGTTTGGAATCTCTTGTGAATGCCTATAACCTGATATTTGTGTGGACTTGTGTGGAACTGACTGAATGAAGAAAAGCAGTGGTATCCTTTAAACTACATGCACTTCAACATTGAAGCATTCTAAGGACCAAGGGTCACCTAGGGTTAACACAGGCCCCTTCCAAAACAATTCATCATTTTGTAAAAACAAATACGCTTCACTTTGTACTTGAGCATGCTGACTAGTTTTTGATCTTTCACTTCCCTTTTCAATTTCCTGTTTTTTTGGCAACCCTGCAATGTATGAACAGCAATACCGGTATGCTTAAAATAGTAGGAACCGGAAGATTGAAATCAAATATGAGACAGAACTCTGTCTTGTTATTCTGACAAAAGAATGTGGTCCTCAGAATGATGAAGGTCAAGTTGAGTACAAAATGTATGATACTTTCAAGCTGTGTTTTAGCTTAGTGCACGAAGTAGACATAGTGTATCACATTCAAAATATGCACAGATTTTAGTGCATTAAAAGCATAACATAGGGATTTTCTAAAGTTTCAAACAGGGATTTTCTAAACTTTCAAATCACCTTCAGCTAGATTTTTCTTCATATTGGTGGGACCAATATGAAGTTTAAATCAGTAACCCAGAAATCTTCATAGTTTGTTACTATGCTGCTGCTTCTACTAGATTAAGGATTGGTTTTAGACTTACATGTATTTTTTTACATTGAATTTTATGTATTACCTTCTAGTGTATATTTGTATTAAATAATTTTTTCCTTATACTACAGCATTTGTATTTTACCTTAGATTCTAATTTGCATATTCATTTTGTATTATGTCTGTATTTTTGTGAGTCAAACATTACCAGCTGAGTCTACCAGTGCTGATCAAACTTCAAAGTAAATACATAATATTTATATCATTGCCCATAAATACAAAACAAACTACAATGTAGTCATTAGTCTTATACAAGTTTGCCTTTAAACACACCCATACATTGCAGCTTCTATCAATATGTAGCTTAGAATCTTTGTGTAGATTGTTCTAGATTAATTAGCCTGGTCTTATACAATGGATTCTCTTACATTGTACTAAGTCTTGCTAGAATTGTTGTGCATTGACTTGACTTCATTCCGAAGTTGATAACGACCTTCATGAAGGTCACAGAACCCCCCCCCCCATATCTATATTTACCCCTGATAGCTTACCACATAGCAGCAGAATTACCATGTAAACTTCCGGATTACGGCTACATTATGGGCTCAGTGAATAATAATAGCCCACTTCTGGTTGCCCAAACAAACTCACACCCTCGGAGAATACGAATGATATTGATATACCATAAGCAGATTATGGAATTAGCTGCTATGAGGGCGGTAGTCACTGTCTAACTGCTCCTTGACCTGCCACGGAAAAATACCTTGACTCTTGTCACGACCCATTTCTCAAGTAGTGGAGAGTTAAATCCAGTCCTTCCTCTGGGAAACTGCAGGTTTCCTGCCATGTGGTTTCAAGTATCAAACTTGTAACTTACTGGTACTGGCATTTCCCTGAGGGCAGATGAACTAGTTTCCTTCAGTCAAAGTTAAAAATCTTGAACAAGTGTTGCATGAGATAGCCATCACGGTATAAGGGAGCACTGCCAAGCCAAAGTGGACTTTTGGTCATTTACATGATTACATGAATTGGGGGATATTTGCTCTTTGTTTCAATTCAAGGGCATTCCTTGGGTCTAGATAGGGAAGGGTGGCTAAGGTCTTTTGGGTGTTCTAAAAATACTAGTTACTGTATAATTATATGGACCTTAATTTTTTTTATCAGGAGGTACCTTATTGTAAGACAATGATTTATACAAATGGAGAGTTTTTCAGAAAAAATAGGCTTGACTTTTAGATCCTTTGGCCTTTTAGATCTTTTAGCAACCAAAGCTCTACCAATTCCTTCAGTCCTAGGCTGCTCTCTGGATACTATTGAGTTATTCCCACATAATCATACGATATTTGATATGTGGGTAGGTCTTGGAAAAAACGAAGGTCAAGGTCAAATTTGGGGCTCTTGGTGGTCGGCCATGGTACTGCAGCAGGGTTTTGTATCTTTTGTCCTGAACCGTGATTAAACTCTAGAAATTTAACATACAAACAAATGTATGAACCTGCTATAAAATCAATCTAAATCAAATGACAGGCATCAACATACCAGTGTGGCATCCAGGTAGTCCATTTTCTCCTTCAGCTCAGGTGACTTGATGTTAGGGTAGGGCAGTCCTACCATCACCACACACCTGGGGGGAGGGGGGTAGAGTTAGACCTGACTTACACAGGTTCTTGACGTATGTCAAACAGGCTGATTTACACACAGGGGTGTACGCGGTTTTCATGTATAGTATTTGTATTTGTATTTTTATATTGTAAACCTTTGTATGTGTCACACTGTATGTAATGTTTTCTGTATTTTTGTCAATAAAGTGTAAAAAAAAAAAAAAGTATGCGGTTTTCATACCATCAGGTTTTAGTCCGCGTGCAAATTGGGTCTCAGGAGTAGTAATTGTTTATTGACAAATTACACGTCACAACAATAACAGCCTGTAGGTTGAATTGGAGTGTGGACATTACAACTCGTAAGATACAGCTTATAATGTAATACTTTTGTAGATTGTAAAGCCACCTTACATGTTGCCGTAATGTTTTGTCATGTTTTGTCGGCAAGGCAAGCCCTTTGTAATAGTCACTGGCTAAATGGGCTGCCCTGGCTGTGGGGGTTGAACAGCCAAACCTATTAATAAATTAAGATACAGCTCAAAATTAGTCCTTGACTTGAGCAACTTTGGTTTTACATTGAAATAAAATATAGCAGGACTCTTCACCTTCCCAGGTCATCAGAGAAGTTGATCCCCTCACTCATCTTCCCTCCCACCACACTGAACAGCAGGGCACCGGTCAGAGGCATAGCCTTGTACCCCAGGGTTCTACATCTCTGCAACACAACACAACAGTTACATCACAACACAACACCAGTCAGAGGCATGGCCTTGTACCCCAGGGTTCTACATCTCTGCAACACAACACAACACAACACAACACAACACAACACAACACAACAGTTACACCACTACACAACAAAACACAACACAACACAACAGTTACACCACTACACAACAAAACACAACACAACACAACACCACATGGCCTTGTACCCCAGGGTTCTACATCTCTGCAACACAACACAACACAACACAACACAACAGTTACACCACTACACAACAAAACACAACACAACACAACACCACATGGACTTGTACCCCAGGGTTCTACATCTCTGCAACACAACACAACACAACACAACACAACACAACACAACACAACAGTTACACCACTACACAACACAACACAACACAACACAACACAACACAACACATTAGTTACACCACTACACAACAAAACACAACACCACATGGACTTGTACCCCAGGGTTTTACATCTCTGCAACACAAGACACCAGTTACACCACAACACAACAGTTACACAACATTTACAAGTCAGAGGCATGGCCTTGTACCCCAGGCTCTTCTCTGTAAGACAGCACAGCAGTAAAACCACACCACAACAGTTACAACACATGTACAACAGTTACACCACACCACAATTTGCAACTTACCTGGATACACTTGCTGTAGTCAGACAACACCTGGTCTACCTGGCTGGCCTTCTTGGGCTCCCTAAATACCTGTGTGGACAACACAGTACAGGTGCATTAACACAACATTGTAGACTGGGAGCAAAACATGACTTCTACTGCAGATAGAGGTAACAGGTGTTGGAAGGAGAGAAATGGGCTTTGCCTTCCAATACCATGCCCTAGACACAGTAGATTAACAACCCACTGCCTCTACAAAAACAGGCTATGGGACCTTAACCTTTACTGTACCTCAACTTTAGAGCTTTAGAAATTCAGAAGAAGCCTATTGGAAAACTTGCTCACTAACTCACCTGCTTTCTGACAGCCAGTCGTTTCAGGACACCGGTGTCCTCAAAGAACTTGTAGACCTGCCTCTCGTACTCGTAAGACGGGAAGAAGACACAGACACCGGCGGGAACCAGGTTACACAGGTTCACCAGCACCCGACCTAGCTCAGCCATCTGATGTCAGAGGTAGATCAACAGTTCATTCATCTTTATATCTATGCCAGATAGCTGCTAAATACTGTACTTGTATGGACTGAAATATGTCACCAAGGAGTTATCACCAAAGTCAGTTATTATCATGTATTCAATATCATAATTCAGATGACACCTTATGTTCCAGTATTCTTTGCTGTTTGTTGACAACTGTCAAATATTTAATGTGGTTTTCAACTTACTTTTGCAGACAGGTGGTTTTATTTGACTAGTTTTTGACTTGTATTCAAGCCCATTATGTGATGTTTTTCTCTCTTCATTATTGTTACTGTCTTGTTTTTGCTGATGTTACTTTTATTTATATGTGTGAGAAGACGGCCTAGATATGTTATTACTGTTGGCCAATGCTAAAGAAAATCACTTGAATAAATTAGATAAATAAAAATGAATTTACAGTATTCGTTGTTGTACTTAATGAAGCTACCATGTATTCTTTGTTCCTGTACTCATAGGAGAAGTCTACCGCTCCGCCCACAGGTCCGCTGCCCAGCGCGACAGGCAGCAGGTTACAGGCAGGGATCACATGACCACAGGAGAACTCTGTGATTCGCTCAGGCTCCACTCCTGCTGCAAACAACAGGTGCTCCTTGAACTCTGACACCTGGGGAAAAAAATAAAATGTAAAAAAAATGATCTTGGTCCAGTTTAGCTCACTGACGAACTACTCTTCCACTGGACGTGACAGAGAAGAAACACACTACGTACAGTATTTAGAGATCATTGTACTGGGGAAATGCCATTGGCTTTTGACAAACACAATGAACAACCAAACGTCCCATCCTAAGGAGTGTGCCCCTTTCAGTAGTGTGCACGCCAGATGAGCAACAACAGCCGGGATTCAAACTCCCAACCTCTTGGTCCTAGGCAGTATCATGAAACACTGGACTATGCATGCTACAGATACTGACTGTTTTTGAGGAGAGTGTTTGTTATATTGCTCTATCCTCAATAATTGATTGTGAAAAAAAAAAGTTGACTATGTTTGGATAACTGATATCATGTGAAGAGATTTCTTCTATTAATATTTGGCATTTGAATCTGAGTCGAGATAGCCACTTTCAAAAACTAAATACATTGTATACGACAAAGTTGAACGTACCGGCTGCATGGTTCCCCCTGCCATGACCACAGCTCTGGCCTGCTGGACGATGTCTGAGAAGTGCAGGGCTGGGTTCAGCAGGAGGAATCTGAGACTGGACTGGCTCAGTCGGGCTGGAAAACACAGGAAAATTCTGTTAGGTATGGAACAGGGAAGAACATGGTAGTGGTAGAGAGGACGTGCAAAAATGAAAAAAAAAATCCTTTTACTGAGATTAATCTAAAAAAACAAAAACAACAGCAAACATACTTGCAGACTACATTGACCAGGCTTAGGGCCGATTTACACAGGGCAAAAAATATAATTTGGCCTGTGCTTAACGGCGTGCAGCACATGTCATGAGCTGGAGTTTGATTTAAGTACACAAAGTCCAAAAGAGTGTCTCAGGCTATAGTCAAAGTTGGTACCTTAACTTTATTTGAGTTTTCCAGTTTCAGTTTGAATTGTCTTCAGCCTGCCTGAATATTGTACTATAATCGGGATGCAGAATTTAATCAGAAATTAACAGTAATCCAAAATAAATCAAATAGTCGGATAAATTCCTTGGATAACTTTAAATTCAACCGTGGATAAGTTCTCTAGATTCTTCTACAGAGAATCTTGCTTGATTTATTCTACACTTCTTGCAGACTGCCTTGGGCATGAGGATAGGGAGTGCCAACTCTTTTTTCAATACCTTGCTTGTTGATGACAACCCTGCCATCTTTGTCAGCGTTAGTGAGTGCCAGAAGGAAAGCCTCGATGTGCATGAAGGAAGAAGAGCTCTGGTGATGAGGGGTCTCCTCCTTGGGATCAGCTGACGACAGTGACTGTGTGTCTGATCAAGGCAACAGATAAACAACAGACAAATCATTAACCTTTAGAACACTAAAGTAGACAGTGTTTAACAGTGTTAGGCAGCAGGGTGAAGGTTAAACAAATCGGAGATGCATTTTCACTGTGCTGCTTTTGTACTACAGAATTGTTCCAAATACAAAGTTAAAACAGTGAGAAACCTCCCATTCCATTCTAGATCTGCAGGCAAATGAAAGGCACCCAAAGCGATTTCAGGGCAGTACTAGTATTTTTAAAGGGAATTTGCTAGTAATTTTTTAATGTAGTAAGTTGAATCAACCCTATCCCATAGCTAGCTTAATTTATTGGTGGTACCAAAAAATCAAAACTCCTCACTGTACATGTAGCTTGTTTTGGGCTATTTCAAATGCGTCAAGTATGAAACGACAAAAATGTGCTAAGATCTGGCAGTAAATGTCAATATCAGACAGATTTCCTTATCTAGCATGTTGTCTTGCTACCCTGAAATTGTACTGGATGCCTTTAGGTCTGCACGAAAATACATAAACTTACAGTATCTGCACCACAATGGCAAAGTTATTGAAAATGATCTAAGACAAGATAGCCTCAGTGATTGATGAAGTGTTGGTACAGTATTGTGTGTATCACCATACAGCAATCTGTTGCATTAGTTTCAAACACTCAAAGGACACTAGCTGTTTCCAAAAAAAGTTCAGACATTACCATATATAAAAATGGGGAACAATATTTGTAGAGAGATCAAACTGACATGACACACCTGATTCTTGGGTCCCTCCGGTTTGCTGTGGACTTCCCTGTTTGATCTGTTGAAGGAACTTACTTACTGAAGACGCCCCTCCCCCACTGTCTGCCTTGGTGTCTGGGTTAAAAACACAGACAAACAGATGTAAAATAGATATCTGTGAATAACAACGTCATCGAAAACTACACATCCAAGGAAGCAATTATTGAGTTAAGAGGCCTGTATGATGTTTGAAAGGATTCCGAAGTTTCAAATGGAACTGTCATTATGCCTTTCAATGGTCAAAAAGGATTCTTGGACCTGGAACCAAAATCTTTTGAAAACCTGATTACTTCTTCATAAATGATAGGAACAAATACATTGTTTGTGTAACTTTGTGGATGTACATTGTGTAGATGTATTGCTTTTATTTTTGTCAATATAGTAACAAAGTTTCAAGCAAACAGTAAATTACTAAATAAACCCAATAACTTTCCATATACAATGTACTAAAAATCAAAGAAATCCGTCAAACCCACCATGAGTTATATCCTGCAAACATAAATACAACCAAAAACAGTACCTTCCCATGGAAGGATATGTCTTTCCCCAGTGGTAAAAATCCTACTTCTCAAGATGAATAACTACGAAACAGTGAAAATCTTACCTACTGCTGTTTGTAACGTGACGCTTGGCTGATATTTTTCCACAAAGCCATTCAACTGTAGATGTGAGACAGAAATGAGGATCATTGTCATACAATAAAGAGTTTTCAATAGAATTATCAGATACTAAGTAGATGCGATAATGTGGTATTTAATGTGAAGATCATCTGAGATAAAAAAAAAAGAAGACAAAATGTTATGCGTATGCCCTTACCTTTCTGGATATGTGGCTCTGCTCACAATATCTCTGAATCTGGTAATAAATGAAAGTTAAAAATTCCTACATTCAATTGGTCTCAATGAAGTTATCAGCTTTTCAAGCATGGATAAATGCCTACTGCAGACCACACTGACTATGATGTTAAAAGGACAAAAACTTCTCAATGAGGTTAAAAAACAATCTCAATTTTCAAAATTGCTGTACCTTAAAAAGATTAATGTTGTCCATCCCAGCAGTGAAAAGGAAGTCATTGATGGTCTGTAGATGCACCTCTGGGTAAATAAAAGAAGACCTTTATTATGAAACCTGTACATTTATGCTCTTACAAGCTAAGTGCAGGTCATGGTATACAATTAATCTTGTAAACAATTTAAGAGGATATCCTTGTTACAGTATATATTTTTTCTGTTTCTTCTTACTAAAACACAAATGACCAGCCCCTCAAACTTGCTACATAATGTAATTCAACACTGCAGCCATCATAGTCATCTGGTCCAGGTCATTTACCTCGTGTTTGGAGAAGGAGGAACTGAGCAAAATGTTAAAATTTGTTTTCCTTCTGTGAAGGTTAACATAATAAAAATATGTCTGGAGTCATAGACATGTGAAGGCTAGAGACACCACCTACATGTACAAATGCACATAGCCTTATATGTTATGTCAGGTTTTATTTTATTAACTGCAAACATCTTTACTTACTTGGAACCCCAGTGCTTGGTTCTTCAGGGGAGTGTCCTGCTTTTCCTGAAGGAATAGTTGATCAGAAATGACCATCTTGTTATCAAGTGTCTAACTACTTTATCACCATGATGCTCTACTATCTCCTTATACAACATGTACATCTGTAAATTCTGACACTGCGGTTCATCATTCTATAAGCAACAGTTGTTGTATTATTATGTACATCTGGATTGTTTCCAACTTTCTCTGGTCCTTGCTCCATCTACTTTCTGTGGCCCCAGCACTTCAAGGCTGAATGCCTCATTTCGTCAACCATTGGAACAGCAGGAATGTAAAAAAGCTACAAACTACATGCACTTTCTCACGTTTTCATCAGATACAATCATTGTCAACTCAGCTACTGGTAGTCTGGTAAATATGGCTCTCAACAGTATGTAACCAAGAAATGGTTGAAGGCTGTTATACATGGTAGTTCATGGCACTATGTAGCAGAAAGTTATTGTAATGTCATAGTCAAATGTGTACAAGTGACTGCCTGTACATTGTGCATAAGGGACACCTGGCCAATGTGAGCACTTTTCGATGGTCCCTTGGGTAATTTTTTCCACTGACACAAGCATTAAGAATCCTGTCTATAGTGACCACCTGTCCACATAGAACAGATTTTCTCAGTCCCTCTTGGGCAGTTTTGTACCTTTCTAAGTGTTACAGTATGACATTGATACATGTATATAAAATGTTAAAACTAAAACTCAAAAGTCCTCAGAACATAACTCCTGACTAAGTAACCCCACAACAGACAACTCTTGGCTTGGTTCATCCTGAGATTTTTTTAGGGGTACAGAGTACATCTCAAGTGTACCAAAATATTCCACACTAGTCTTCAGCTGTCTCACACACTTACAAGTACTAGCCAGTCTACCAGGCTTCAGAAGTGATTGGAAAGAGTAGAAATTGGCCAAATAGACAGATAACATGCCAAGGGAGTTAGTCTGCTAAAGGAGTACAGTTTGCCTCTCCTGAAGCCCGTTGGGGGTCGCCATGTTCTTTAAAGTCCACTAACTGCTATCTAATAGGTGCCAAGTGCTTTTATTGCTTTGTGAATACTAGCAACCTGTACTCCTTTGGCAACTCCTCTGGCAGTTATCTTTCTATTTGATCAATTTCTAATCTTTTCAGCCCCTTCTGAAGGCTAGAGGCTATAACTTACCTCCCAGACACATGATGAAGTGCTTGAGGACATGCAGGATCTGCTTGATGTACCTGAGATTTTTAGCTAACAGTCTGGACCTGGAGGAAAGGCAGTTATAAATGATTTAATTTACCTGCACCTAACCTATATACCGGTCCATGTACTGGGTTTATATAAGTGTATGCGGATTTTTATTTTCTTCATTGGCTGATAATGTGCCCAGATCTAGAGGGTCTAAACTGTCAGAGTTGGGATTTCTTTGCACTCGTGCATTGTGATTTGACTGACATTCTGAAAGTATATATTATTTCTAAATGCCAAAATAGGTTAATTTTATATTATTTAACACAGAGCCTAGGTTGTCCTTGCCCCCATAGTAAGGTTTCTATGAACAGTCACTGCAGACGCTGATGTTTTCTAAAAGGATTGAAAATATGATTCCCAGGATATCTCCTGAACTGGGGAGACGACTAATTACCAAGTCTCCTCCGAAAGTCAAAGGCCGACGATCTTTTGTCTTTGAGAACATATTAAAACATCATCTTAATCCAGAGCAGATTGGGTAATCCGCATTCTTGGCTTCCTCCTCAGCATCAACTTTGAAGGAGAAAGAGAAGATATTCCAGCCATTTTCCCCCGAGGACGTGTCCTTGCGAAGCGTGACGTCCTTTCAGAGGAAGCGATTGGCAAACCACCAGCCGGCTCCATTGGTGAACCGCGCCAAGAACCCTGCTGCTAATCACGTTAAGACGTACTTTGGCATTAAAACTTCCTCTTGAAGATAGCGATCTGACAACATGCTGCATTTCATCTTCAATGGCTGCCTGCCTTGTGGCCATCTCTTGGCGAATACCTTATCAGTTATGAGGGAATGCTTTGCCAAAAGCCCTGTTTAAAAGTTAACGATGCTGTTTAAAGATTTCTTTCTTGTCTGATGTAAGGATTAAGTTCATTTGGAGAATGGGGCTGGGTGGAAGCCATGGCTAGCATTTAATCCCTGCAGATGTTGAATACATTGTGCGATAAATTTTGTATAATGCTTTAGCCGGAAGCTTATTTCTTCATCTCCATTCAGCTGGTGTGTTATGCCAAATGGCGGTTATGTTAACCTCCTTGGTTATACTGGCTATAACTGTTACATGTACATATTGTGTATTTATTCATCTATCTATTTATTTACCAAGTCTTATTAAATTTTAACACAGCTGAGCAGCCCAATTTGATTCTGTTGAATAGTTTTTCAAGGGGACCCAGACTACAGAGATTACATGCATATGGCAGATTTTAATATAAGTTAGCACAAGCTCATTCATCATTCATCAGATTTTGTAATAAGCAGGAATATGTTGCAAACTCGACGATGAACGTTTGTGACATTTGAAAAATTTTGATATTCTTTGACTCAAGTGGAGACTTGATTTACACGCGGGTAAAAACCTAATGCGTATAGACGGGAGCGCACAAATCGTGCGCATGTGGAATTTTTTCCTGCGTAAATCGTCCTGCTTTGACGTACATGTGTGTCAAGAACGTATATTCAGATTGTACGCCAGCCCTCAAGGCACATGTAACGTAAGATATGAATGTACGCCCCTTTGCTATAGTGTCATTCTAAAATTATATTTCATTTTTTGCAAGATTTATGAAGGTTTCCCCCCAAAAAAACACCCCTATGCTGGTTGAAAGACAGCATAGGGGTCCAAATCACAGAATAGGGGGTCCAAATCACAGCATAGGGGGCCCCTACATGTATGCTCAAAAGACGTGTGGCGAGAACACTGGGTACATTCTTGATGTACATCAAAGCAGGCAGATTTACACGCAGGAGTAATTCGACCTACCTAGTTTTCGTACGTTTGCGTGCATACGCAGTTTTTGTACCGTCAGGTTTTTGCTGGCGTGTAAATCGGGTCTAACAGACTGAAACCACTTCTAGCAATAGACTGTCTATCATTTACTGGGAGAGAAAAAGGTTAATTGCAATGACTCCCTCTATGCCCCTATCAAGGCCATGTCAAACAGGCAGGACCCTAATGTGAGAAAACCTCAGACAGATAATGTGACGGTTAGACAACAGCTTGTTAGAAGAATCACGAATCACCACCTTCCATCACAAACGCATTACCACACTTGTTTAGAAGCCTTTCAATTGTGCCCTTTATACTGGGCAGCAGAACGTACTGCGCCTGTGCAAAAATCGGATTTTTTTTGGTTGGATGTTTGCATAAGAATTTTGCCCGTTGCAGACAATATCTTTTCTGATACAACATTTGAAAACTATAAATATATTATATATGTAGGATGTCATCCTTCATTCGCAAATACAACCTAAACAAGATGATGTTGAAGTGCTATGCTAAACCCTACATCATGAGTTCCTCGCAAGCACAGTATGTTCTGGAAACGTGCTTCATTCCACTAGACAAAAAAACAACAACAAAAAAAAAACAGAATGTGGCAGGTTTCATGGTCATCAGGTTTTGTTGTGATTTCTTTAAGAAATGGAAAGCTACAAGGGTGGCTAACTGTTCTTTGCAATATGGACATATTCGGACTAACCCGAAATCGATTTCTTTAAATTTAGACACTGCAGCCAGTTTCCTTACCCAGGCAATACCCGAGTATTCAAGACTGCAGATGGTCGAAAACTGGGTGAAAGTTCACTTTTCTCACACCTGCATGTTTTCAGTTCCAATTCGACACTTCACCAATCCACGTAAGATCCAACCGACACAGAAACATCTTAGCAACCGGCTTGATCTAAATGTTCTGATTGACAGAATTGTTGGGAAATTTGCGAACGAATTGTTCCGAATTGCTTCGAATCTGGTCCAAATTGGTTCGGAATTCGTGGCATTCCCGGAGAACAGTTAGGCAGCCCTAAGCCCTTACAACGTCAGCTTACTTGTATCTCTGTGCGTACTGGGTGAGTTGGGAGTAAGCTCGGGCAATCTGAAACAGATGGAAAGATTCAATGTGAGGAACTTCTGTTCGACATGATGCACTTATCAATGTCAAGCACACGCACACGCGCGCGCACACACACACACACACATACACACACACACACACACACACACACACACACACACCTCTTGATAAGACACCACAATAAAACTGTCCGGGTAGGCTGCTTCAAGATTGCAACGTATTGTCTAAGGCTGTGTTCACAAATTTAAGGATGATATCCCGTCTGTAGTTTTCAAATGTTGTGTCAGAAATGATATCTTATGCAACAGACAAAATTCTGATGCAACATTGACCAAACATCCGACAGACACCATGGTGTCTAGCCTGGTTACCAAAGCTATTTCATCTGCTGAATCTCTTTTGTCCCCTCCGCAAGTACAGAAACTCAGCAGCTAAAATAGGTTTGGCAACCAGGCTAGGAGATGTCTCTCTTAGCTGCCAGTGTTCAGCAGAACTGACAGTGATAAACGGTCCAGTAGAAGTTAGAATGCCAACATGTTTCATTTAGAGAGAGGTTATCTAAAAGGACACATGTGCTTAAATAGGATCATGGGGGCTAAGACCATCCGGTTAATTCAGGTGAGATGATTTGAGCAGTGAATCAATTTGTACAATAAGAACCACATGTAGCCAGGCTGCATTCCTGGGAGGATGATTCCTACATGCCACTTGCTTAAGGCACAGCTTAGAATAGGTATTGATGTACATGTATCACCTTAGAAACAAGAGAAACAGGATGTTTTTGTCCGTTTACATAACATGTAACAGCTTTGATCGCCAAAAACAACTGCAAGCTTAAGGTTATTTTCAACTAAAGACCTTTTACCTTAGTAAGGATATGGCGGAAAGAGTCTATTATTGCTGTACAAGTTCAGGTTTATAAAGGTTTAGCAAACATGTATCGAAAAACCTCTGCACGAAATGAGAACATTCATGACGTTGCTTCTCAAACATAGTTTTCTTACAGGAAAATCATTTTCAATAATGGAATGATTAGAATATGATGCTGGAGGTTAAACACATGAAAGGTAAGAAAGAAATAATTCTGGATGCTGGAAGTAAGACACATGAACTTCGTTCAGTAATCTCAATCTGGTCAGACAGTCTGACTCAGATGTCAAATTTTTAATCCATTGGTCTACCACATTGGCAGAATGTACTGCGTCTGCATGAAACCCAAAATTATCATGGTTTCTGAAATTATCATTGCATCCTCACATACACGAATACAACATTAAACAAGATGTTCTGCCTAAGTGCTATGCACAATACATCATGGGTTTCGCGAAGGCGCAGTACATTATTGTGCCTGTGTACTGTCCAGGCCTTACCTGTCCTCCTGTGATCTCCACACTGTGGATGCCAGTGATGGTGTCCACCAGGTTATGGGCCTCGTCAATGATAACCACATTCCCTGCCAGTTTGATACCCGTGACTTCCCTGGTGTGTTTATGTAGCAGGGTGTTGTATGGGAGGGCAACTAGCTAGAGATGGAGGGAGCAGAGAGATACGATTTACACGCGGGCAAAAACCTTATGGCATGGAAACAGCATATGCAAGTGAGCGTACAAAAACTACATTCAGAATGTACTCTACGATATACCTCTGGGACTATCTCAATGTATGATCTTGACGTACATGTATGTCATGTTCGTATGCGTATGCAGTTACATTTTGCCTGCTTGTAAATTGGGTCAGACATTTTTACCCTGGTTGACAGATTTTATTTTTGATTTTTATATATTCATTCATCTATTTCAGAGGAACACACACAAAGAAATACAAATCCTGATAGAAAAGTCTGGTTGAAAAGCCAGGTACTTGTAGGCATGATTCTTTCCAGTTCTCTTCTGGGCTGGTGTTAGTAGCTGGTAATACTGTAATTTGGTATGTCCAAGGCAATGGTTTGATAGTCATTTTGTGCATCATGCACAGTCTGGACATTTTTCTTCCGTGGTGGAATGACAGATTTGTTTTCATCAGGTCATGTCAATCCAGATGGGGGAGGAGCTTGTTTACAGAATTGCCCAGCTTGCACTTGGTTCACTCCGGATCAAACCAGCATGAAATGACAGTCTTAAGGTCCCTGAACATCAACCTCACCCACATGTTCCTGATAAATTAAGAGCCCTGAGTTACAGGCCTGACAATAAAAATGACCCGTTGAGACATAGGGCTCCAAATTCATTTTTGAAGGTGTACAATGTAGAATGTGAGACAACCTAATTGTAAACCTTACTGCCTCTCTCGAATCTGAAACTATATATCTGATCTTCAAAATCATATACAAGAAATACACAAATAGCTTTGTTATTTTTTCGGACAGTTAAGGTTAAGGAAACAAGAAAATACTGTATACTAGGTTAATCTTTATATACATAACAAATATATTGGTGCACAGTGGGCTTCCAGTCAAACCTTAGGTGCAAAAAATTGCATCTGCAGACAGTATTTCCAGCCCTGAGAAAGAAACACTGTTCTGATATTGATGACAAGCAGCCCCCTCTGGAGATTTCTGAACACCTGGTAAATTTTGCCAGTGGATGGGACATACTTGGAATCATTGCCTGCTGTTGGGGCAAAATTTTGATATGTGATCGTCGTAAGTCAATCAGGCCAGAATTCAGGCCAAGGTAGGAGGGTAATTTGGACCAACTGCTTTGCAAGACCAGTAACCCACCACATAGTATACTGGTAACACACTATGTCTATTATTTTTGTATTTGGTAAACACTAGCTGTGTCGAAACTTTACTAAAAAAAATGTTTTGTGGGCTGACACCACTACTAACCATCTACTGTATGTAGTGGCCATGCGTGGCCCAAGGGCAATAGAAACGGAGATACTAAAGTAGGCAATGCCTCTATTTCTATACATCAAAAGGTGTGGGAAGGATTTTAAGTCCAACAGATTTCTTTTGTTTGATTGACTTTTTAAAAAATTGATAAAGAGAGGTCATTACATATATGTAAGCAGAAGCTTTTATATTTTATTGTTATGTATTTATTATTTAATTAGGAACAAATAAACATAATAAATAATAAACAAAAAGTCCCCGACCTGTGCAGCTGGTATGGAGTATCGTGTCCCGTAGTAAGGACAGGCTTCCATCTCACGTCCCTTGATGACAAGTTGTTCGATGTCCCGTACTTCAGCGAGGACCTCGTCGCTGTAGGTGGGGATGTGCTGATGGAAGGGACAGCCTGCTGACAAACTTCTCCTCTTCTTCCGCTTCGTGTCATCATCTTCACCCTTTCCCCTGGAATCTGGTCCAGTCATGTGTTTTTGTTTCAGATACACAGCAAAGGAAAGCAGAAAGGTGAGTGATTTTAAACCAGTTTAGCTTAGTGAAGTCTTACCCTTACACTGACAGATAAGACAGATGCTATGGGTATGTACAATAATACAAAAATTCCCTTAGCTATTTTCAAGAAGCACAATGAGCAGTGGACCACAGCTTAACGCCTGGTCCTAAGGACTGCATTACACTTTCCAGTTGTGTGCATTACACTTCCCAGGTGAGCGACAACAGCCGGGATTCAAACTCCCAACCTCTTGGTCCAGGTCCACTGACAACTGGACTGCACAAGCTACTAGTACATGTATTTGGAAGTCTGACATATCCAGCAGCGAAGAATTTCTTAACCTTCAGTATGCCAAGATAGCCATTTGGCACATAATTTTGTATTGGTAATGGGGTTAGACAGCAGGAAGAAGGTATGTGCAATTATGATTGCAATTTTTGACTAATCATAATTAAGATAATCTTTATCATCATCCCTTAAGACGTACCTTCCTTTTTCTTGTTGTTCTGCATCTCCAGACACCTGTCGTTGACGAGGTGAGCTGACCCCAGCTTCCTGACAGAGTCATTGATGCACAGATTCTGTGGAAAAAAGGGGGTATTTCATAGGCATTACTTACCCTAGCAGCTTTATGTAAAACTGCAGAATACATTGTTGAGCAATCTTTCTTACTGAGGAAAATTGTTTGCAATGGCAGACGATACATTTACAAAACAATAACTTCTCTTTCTTACGATCATAAATTGAACTTTCTTGATAGAGATGGGTATATCCATCTGCAGCCATCAGAAGATAACTCAATCTTCCAACTTAACACAGCATAGTACAGAGAAACAATTTGCTAGCCATCAATAAATTGATTGTAGTAGAAGTTTCTCCAAAACTACAAGCGATGAAAATTAATGTTAAATGTCAGACCTGTCTGGATCCCAGAGACACCACCCTCACATCCTTCCCAAATGGACTCTTCTGAACTTCTCTCACAAACTGGGCCAGCTGGGAGTGGGTCCGGCTGCAGTAGTAGATCTAATGCACAAAAGCGCCACCTAGTGAGGGTCCGGTAAACTACACTACAGAGACAGACTGTCATGTTGTTGTATGTATTAGAGATTTATTAGATATGACAGACATGTTTGTATAAAGAACCTTACCTTTGTAATGTGCACCTCTTCTTGGTCATCCTCTGGCCTGCAATGTTTATAAAAGATGTCAGTGTAAGTCATACTTTTTTTAAGAATGAAACATAATTAGTTCTTGCTGACATTCTAGTTATTCTATTTTATATTGTGCACCCAAAAAAATTTTTGGGCACCAAATTTTGTAAGTTGCCAAAAATGAATTTCAAGCCCTGGACACTTCAGTGGCACACAACCTTTTTTGTTTCGGCCCATCCTCTTCATCACTTTTGTAATCATCTACTAGAAGTTCTGCATCTTCCTCTTTCTCAGCAGGCCCATCAGTTGTTGAAGTTTCATCCTTCCCCATGGCAAAACCTTCCTCTTCTTCTTCTGACTTCTCACCATCTTTTCTCTGTGAAGAAAGTTGGTCAGCTTTGAAAATGATGCAGGCTGACATATTGCACCAGCATTACCATTCAGCATTTCCAAATAGCGTTTCTTAACTTTTGGTACACTAGTGGAATAGGGATTTAGTTACCAATTCCAGATTACTATTTCTATGCCCAAAAAGTATCAGTGGTGGGACAAACATGTCAGATTATGAAAAACTACCATATTCGAGGGTTAGTTTTTGGAAAACTTTATTTTTCTATTTTTGCTTCCTGTCTCTCTGCAGTACCCCAGGGTATTGCAACCTTTAGCAGTGAGAAGCTTTAACTACCTTTCGCTTGTTGGTGAACAATTTTGCTCTGTTGTTTTTCCTGATTTCTTGAAGTCTTGCCTCTCGCTTCACCTTGGCTTCTTGTTCTTCCTGTTCATACGACAATAAGACATTTAATATGAAGTTGAGGAAAATACACAATTGTACTTGGTAATGATACTTTGGAAGCTGACCACATATGTACAGTGTACATATCAGTAACCAGTGGACAGCCAATAAATTTGCCAGATTAGAAATTGAGAAGTTTGTCTGGACAGAAGAACTTACCCTTGACTTTAAAGTTCTCTCTTCTGCCTCCCTTTTCTTTGCGAACTGTTGGACCCAGTCTGGTGCTGCTGGGATGGTGGGCTCTGCTGATGAGTTCTTTCTGATTTTGAGGAAAAAAAGTGATGCTACAAAATGAGATGGATGCCTGCTGGGTTCATTCAATCAACCACTGTCCACCGAGGAATCAACCAGGTCCTCAGATTTTGTTTTCATTAGGTTTTTCAGTTAACCATATTTAAAGGAGAACCAACAAATCAAATTGGTGTGGCCTTAACCTAAACAAGTGGTGGTACTGACTCTTCTGTGGCTGAAGACGGCCGAGCTCCTTCTAAGATTTCTTCTACTTCTCTCTTCTGTCTGTCCTCGTGGTCCTGTAGCCACTTAAGAGCTCCACAGATCAAACTCAGAGACTTGCCCTGCAGAAGCAGAATACAAACAAATCTATAGTATAATAATAATGAAAATGAAACTGTTCTCCGACTCAAAAAGAAATTGACTTGGCTGAATTTTTGACCAAATCTAGATCTCTTGATCTTCATCAGCTATCTGACCAAGTTCTGGGATTTTTCCGTAGGTGTGACGTCAGCATTGGGTCAAAGTTTGCTGGAAGTTTAACTTCAGACCAACTTTGACCCAGTGCTAACTGACATGTACGTAAAAATTACAGCACTTGATCCAAATGAAGTTGAGTTGAGGAACACTTTAATTTTCATCATGTAATTTACTGACTCTGATGAACTTTAATATTAATACAAATGAAGTTTGCTATCTTGAACAAAGGCCAAGTACTGTATTTAATGTAAGAAACAGGAGGAGCCAGTAAAAACCCTTCGGCCGAGCGGTTAGAGTCTCTGACTGGGGCCCGGGAGGTTGTAGGTTCGAACCCCGGCCCGGGACCAGTGGGTTTTTACTGGCTCCTCCTGTTTCTTACATTAAGATGACATACTGTGCCTGTTGGACTCTCAAAGATCCCGACTTTCCCTTCCTCAAGAGTTTGGTACAGTTTTGTCATGAAGCCTTTCTGGATGTCGTATGGTTCAAAAGGGAAGGGAAACTCCTGTGGAGGTTCCATGGCTGCAGACTGGAAAGCTGTAATGATGAAGGTATAAAAGAAGTTAAAATTCTTCCCGCATCTTTCTGTGTATTGGGGCAGTGCCCATCTGCGTTTCCAGAGCCCTTAGGCAACACATATACCACTACAGTAGGTGACTTTTTTTTTATGAATTATAGATGCTGAGTGCTAAATGAGAATCATAAATTATGCAGTACTCATATGTGCCATTTCTTAAGTCTAAACATTTATGCAAGGGTTTGTTGTTTAAAATTACTTGATCAATTCAAAATATTAAAAATTATATTATTAATCAGGGAAGTGCAAAATTCGATGGAAACCGTTCGTGTTCGTACGTTTCAAAGCTATCATCAAAATTCATAACGACAACATAATATGCATAATTTCATAATCGAAATAGTTCCTAAATCAATAAAGATCTTGATCATAGAGTAACTTTAAAAAATTCATATCGTGCTAATCTTATGTCATATCATGGAGTTAAAAGATCTGACTTTTTAACTCCATGCCCATGGTCATATCATATCAAGGAGGTTCAAAAATGATTTTAAAGAGACTCCCATCAAAATTATCAAAACCAACAATCTGGTACGATCTGAAAACGTAGAAGACAAATTCATACTCACGACTACACCAGAGATCAGTTATAAAGCAAATGAGTTGATTATTCCACTAAAATCAAGCTCTTTACTCGTCGTTGGGCAAGAAAGGCAAAAACGTGAACGTAACGTCGCCATTTTGAAAACAACCGCGCCAAATCTGAAGGAAGGTCATAGGTCAAGTCCATAGTTTTTGTGATTCTGAATAATTTATATCTCTGATCATCTTATGGTAAAAATGTATTATGATTATGATAATGAAGAGTAATTGGATTGAGTATTTCTGAGAAAACGGATTTTCTGTGAATTTTTAGGACTGGTGGCATTTTTTACGCCTGCGCAGTGGCGTGGTCGGCGCCATCTTGCGAGTTTCAGACACCGCGTGGTTCATTCTCTGTCCAAGTCCGGGCGTTCTCCCTGCCTTCCTCGGCTCAGCACCACGCCAGCAGCCATGGCGTCCACACCACTGCCTCCCAAGGAAAACGCTCTGTTCAAGAGAATATTGGTGAGTGCGCACAGGGATGACAACCGCCGTTTGAAATATGCATGTTGTCCGTGCTGACTTAGCACGCACCGGTAAGGGTGGGGGGTGGGCGGTATGACACCAAGAGATACGTTTCGACTTCTCACTTTGTAATAAAATTCTCCATATATTTAGACTATCGCTTCCCTTACAGACAGCTTCCGTTAAGTACTGTAAACGTCTCTTAAGGTTATAATGTCGCTACGACACGGGGAATATTAAAAACAAGAGTCAAAGTAGCAGAGAAGAAAACACAGAAACGTTCCAGTGTGTCAGCCTCTTTCCTTATATGCTTCCGCATGACATGGTGAAATGCGTTTGTGATGAATGACTGCTAATTTGCAAAATACCGCAACTAGAGCACGTCAGGGCAGCTAGACCGACCAAAACAAACCGTAGAAAACTATTAAAAGCTAAACCACAACCCCTAATAATCAGCTGTAAGTGTAAGCTGTATATTATACATAAATCATTGGCACATATTTTTAAACCCCAAATGGTGGTGAGAAAAATTATGCATGCACCTGTTCAAATACATCACAATACAGAAGTATGTATACTTCTCAAATATTCTCTGTTGTGACATTGGTCAAAGGGTTCAGTAGGCTACATCATCAAGTATAACTAAGTTAGTGCAACACTCAATACGTACTAAAACCTGGCACAGTGACAGCTAAGATGAAATTGCATGTAGTGTATACCTAAAATCATCCTTGGCTTGAAAGTTAACGGTAGCAAGTGTTATTAGAAACATACCGGGGGATTCTTTCTTGTTTTTGCAATAGAAATATAATTAAATAAATCTGTGTAACTATGTTGTATTTGTCTACAAGTACATACAAGTATGTAATTCCCAAAGTGATTAGACAAATAATGGTTGTGGGTGGGTGGGGGCTGGTCTTTCAACATGCTATTTTAAGGGAAATTTGAATAAGTTGCCATCAAAATTTAATGGATTTTAAATGGAATCTTGATGCCAAGACATACAGTTGTATTCTTGATGTAACAAAGATGCTCTTACACCCAAGCTTTGTACAAAGACTTGACATGCTATTATTATTATTAAGTTTAGCTTTAAGAGGTCATTAGGCTTTTTCATATAAATTATATGTATCATGTCAGGGCTCAAAATATTTTTTTGATGTTGTTCCAAATAGACCCTAATTCAACTTCTTGTTGGTCCTTTTTGTTACTTCAGAAATGCTATGAGCAGAAGCAGTACAAGAATGGACTTAAGTTCTGTAAGCAGATCCTGGGGAATCCCAAGTTTTCTGAGCATGGAGGTAAGTTTGAATTTTTTTTTTTTACATGAAAATCATCATTTATGAGTTTTAACAAACACCAATGACACTTGATAAGTGTCTCCATGGAGGGGTGCTGTATATTTTCAAGAATTATGGTTTTATGTGCTATCTGTGTTATCTTTTGATAAAAAAATGAAAGAATTATCATACCCTTCCCCACCATAAGTGGTCTTGCCAGTCAAATTTTTCTTGTACAAACAAAACTAATAATGATACTGATGATTATTATCATCTATTGGCACCCCTGGGGTTTGGGGTAAGTACAGTCAAACCTGTACTAGCGGTCACCTTGGCATTGCGGTCACCCGGCCATAGCGGTCGGTTTTTGCCGGTCCCTTGAATTTTTCCCATTGACGTAAGCATTAAGAATCGCGTATATAGCGGTCACTGTTCAACGCGGTCAGCGGTCACCCCATTCCGGTCCCGCCGGCTGTCAACATCGCCGATAGCGGTCACGGCTGGCCGGCTGTTACCCGCTAAGCACCACGTACGTAACACCACCCGTGCACCCGACCTCGGGCTACGGCCGTTAGGACGTTCAATCAAGCCTTGTGATAATTTTGTGGCCGCTACATTATTAAAATGTGAACTGAAATTAGACTCCAGATGTGTATGAAATAAAGGAAAACTTGATTTTGACACGAAATTTTTGCGGCCGCTCGTGTTGACGTCTTTGATATCTGAAACACCATGTCGTGCGTGCCGCGGTGCTTTCAGTGGACTCGGCGAAGATTGCGGCAATCATCCTTACAAAAAACTTACGAATATCCATATTTGATTTTTCGATTCCTTGAAAAGCATAAATATGTGGCCAACTTCCCTTTTTCACGGGCATAATTCAAGAAATTTGGGCTGAGAAAATGCGTTTCGTGATTTTTCAAAATGGCGCAGGCAGCTCGCAACAATCAGGTCAATTGGGGTCATCGGAAGACTCCATTGGTTTGGAGGTAGATTTACCGACTTTTATTAAATTTTATAGCATCGAATAGCGTGATTACATTACAAAAATATTTGGAATACATTATTAAAACTAATTTCCATCGTAAACTTAAGTCTGTAGTGAATATTCTACAAAATATGTAAGCCTGAAAGGAGCACTATTTTTGTTGACCACCACATTGGCATAATGGCAGAGGCAGACAACCCACGCCGGAATAAACCCAAGCCGTAAACAAAGCAAAGTTTTCGCTACGTTTTCATGTTCAAAAATGACCAAAAAACGGAACATAAACGGCAACAGATGAACAATTATTTTACTGTTAACTAAATGGACAGCATCTTGGTACAAAAAATATTGTTTACATGGTTGGAATTCGTTGTGGCGATGTCGGTCATGCGAAGCACTCACCAAAGAACAAAAACGTGGCGATGTCATTCTCTTCCACTTTTCGACTTACGGTACTAGTAACGTGGCGATTGCGGAGAAACGATGGCAAAAGCGGAAAGACAGACGTCGAACTTATTCCACAAGGTGGATGTGATTCAAGATTTTTCAACTGACAGCGAGTGAGAAGGAATTATCGGTCGAAGGAGCTTAGATTAAAGGAGTTTGCAGTCGGAAGAAACATGGCTTGGAGTCGACAGAAACTTTGTTGCTTGATTCGCTTTCAAGTTTTCTGTAGGTAAACATCGATGTTACACGTATACAAGAACAGTAAATGGCAACCAGTGATTTTGTATATTTTAGTGGGAAGGTTTCATAGTCCCAGTAGATCAACTGAGTATCATGTCGAGTGCATGCAGTTTTGATATATAATTTTTTTCAAGCCCACAACTAAAGCAAAAGAACAACAATTGAATTATAACATGTAATGTTACATTTGAAAAGAGACTTACCTGTGCAATGAATGTTTTCATATGTTTGAGAATAAAGACATAAATACATCTTTGTTCAATGGTACTGAAAGCATGTGTCACTTGGGGGGGGGTGCGGGGGCAACTAACCGCCATTTCTCTATAGTGGTCACCTGGCCATAGTGGTCAATTTTGGCCAGTCCCTTGAGTGACCACTATAGACAGGTTTGACTGTACCTTCACCTCCGAACTCCACTTCTGTCGGTCAGCCATAGCTGCTTTCAGAAATTCAGAGGCTTTAATTACATTGTACGGTTTTTAAGATGCACTGTTATATGGTAGAATATTTGACGTCTTTCATGGTTGGTAAGAAGTGCAGGATAAACTGGAAAGTTTAACATCTACACCAGGCCTCCAGGAAAAGTCAATTTTCTGGAGATCTTTCCTCTTAGCTGCCACAGGATGAGTGAAGAGATCAAACTGCTGGTCATGAACACACAAGACGACACTTGTTCCACCCAAAGTTGAAACTGTTCAAAAGAAGCATTCTCATTTCTTTCGGGCAGGTCGCCAGAATAAAGTCAGCTGTTTCTTGCCAAGAAACACAATTAGTAAAAGAAAACCAACCTGATGGCCCTCCCATACTACTGACAAAGCCAAAAGCCAGGCTATTGGGAAGATATTATTCTTGTACCAGAGCTGATCAATGACAGTGGTTTGATGTATAGATCCAAAATGTAAAGCGAAGTCCAGAGAATAAATTATCTAACAGCTACTTCACAACTTTTTATCCAGAAATATAGTCTGCAACATTTTGCCCAACATATTGAAGGAAAATCAGAGGTCTAAGATGTTTTCCAGCTTCTCTGAAGATTGTAGGGATGTCACCATAGATTTGGAGGAGTGCCTTGTGTGCCTATCAGCCTATTATACTTATAGATCTGTATCTGCTGAAGGTCAATTGTATACTGACAGCCGTTTTGATATTCCAGACGCATCCTTTATAGATTGTATTTCTAACATGTATCGAAGAAGGATCCTTGCTGGTTGTCTGGTTTATACTAAAGTTTTCCCCAGAGACCTTCTCATGTTGATATATTTTTTATACAATTTAGCTGAACTGTAGAACTTCAATATATTCTGGGTCACAATATGACCCTTATGAGCAATTCACAATATATATTTATCATTCTGCATACAATTTTGTTACTCTAGTCAATATCTTGTTCAAGATTCTTTGTGCATCTAATTGGAGCCTTTCATGAAAAATTATAAAGTGAAATATCGATTTATCACAGAAACCTGATATATAGCATAGAGATTCATGTATCATTCAGTATGTAGCAGGGATAATAACTTAAATGATATTCGTCATTACATATTTTACATTCAATTGAAATGAAAGGATAATTTTCATTAAGAATTCTCCAAAGCTACAAGCTATATTTAGAATGATATACTTCTACCAGAAACCTCCTTGATTTTGTAGAAGAAAAAAATGGTCCATGAGTAAATTGTACAGTCTCCAAGGATATTGATGATAAGGCTGACCGATTGGCCTACTTCATACTTGTGTAGTATCTGCATGTTGTATTAGGTTAGTTCTATACATAACAAACACTGGGCTGTAGTCTCAGTCATTCTCCACATACCCAGGCTGCCACAGCTCCTCTCTGTGTGGTGACAGGTCCCAGCACGTATCCGTGTGACCTCCTCAGGCTGAATCACTGTCTAATGTAGTTTTATCATTTTGTTAACTGCTGAAGCTCATCTTCTTTTCTTATGGAAGATGGGGGGGGGGGGATAGATTCAACTGAAAAAAGATCAGTGAGAAAAAAAATAGAACAACTTAAGATTGCTCCCATTTTTAGATGCAAGTTCCCTTTTTGCCCTGCCTTTTTGCTTATTTTTGAGTAAAAAGGGAAGTGGCTTTGTCAATGACATGAAATTTGCTTAGGCCTAGGGGAAAATGTTGTGTTTCCTGCCTGTTTCAGTCCTTAAAAAAGTAGGGTCGGTAGGTAGAGATTATCTTTTTTTCTCCTTTTTTCATTAGACTTTGGCAATCTCCAGGGATCCAACTTACACAATACAGTTTAACAAAGTGAAACTTGCATGAGAACACTTATATTTTCAATGTCAATGTTGGAAAACCGATTATACAACGTTTCATCATTCAGGTGTCAGATCATGGAGCTAGAAATGGTCAAGCACTTTAAACCCACCAAAAAAAGACTAGGGTCGCCAGCTTTTTCTAGGGTTGGTCGGGAAACAGGAAACACAACATTTTTTTCCTTGGCCTAAGCTGTGTAGCAATGCAAAAACTTCTTTTCCGTTCTTGGTTTAACAATGTCTGTGTTATTTTTGCAGAAACCCTGGCTATGAAGGGCCTGACCCTGAACTGTTTGGGGAGGAAGGAGGAGGCGTATGAATACGTCAGAAGGGGGCTGCGCAATGACCTGAAGAGCCATGTCTGTATCCTTCCACCGTGCATTTGTTCAATACTTCTCCAGTTGTTAAAAAAAACCATTTTTGTCATACTGTATCAGGTATGAAACTGACATTCCTGATAGACGCAATTGAGTCATAATTTAATCTTGAAAGTCTAGGTTGGTAATGGATGCTACTTGAAAAATCTGACTGTTTTCAAAATCTATCCAGTTATCTGAGCAACTGTTTTCTTGTGCATCTCATTACATGGATTACATCTATCAATGTTAAACTCCACAATTTGTAAAGGAATGACAGGGCTCAAAATTCATTTTTGGGAATAGGTGCACTGGTGCACCTAACCTAAAAAATTAGGTGAACAAAATATTTTTTGGGTGCACCATATAAAACAAAACATAATTATCTAGATCTTACTACTTCTCTTCTGAGCTTGAATCTGAAATGGGAACTTCAACTGCACACTTTGTCACGGTACGAGCAATCCACCACTTCTGTGACATTTACATAGATAGCTTTGTTCCTTGTATATTATCTGGTGAGTGCATGGTGTAGTTTCCCTTGACACAATTTCTCCAGGTTGGCACGTGTTTGGACTTCTCCAGCGGTCAGACAAGAAGTATGACGAAGCCATCAAATGTTACAGGAATGCACTTAAGTGGGACAAGGTAATGCTTTGCCTTGCAATGTTTTCCCTTTATATATCCTAGCTTGATGAACTTGATAGTGATGAGTGGCAGCTAATTTTGTATTCTGGATCTGACGCATTCGGGACCCAAAATAAATCTTGTAAAAGGAGAATAGGGTCATTACGATTTTGTAGAAATGGCTATAAAGACTGTAAATGTTGATGGTTGTTTACTGTTGAGGTTTTTGCGGTAAACTAGCCACTGCAAATGCATGACACTACAATTATGTGTTTCCAATGTATTACTACTGTACTCTACAGAATTAATTTAATTAAATTTTTTTTTAATTAACTTAATTGTGAAAACGTCCTTTCCCCCTCTACTTCAAAATGAGGCACTCAGGAAAATAAATGAATTTACAGTGCACACAACAAGAACACAAAGAATTGATTCAAGGAGAATTGCAGTAAAAAGGAAATCAAAGAAAAAAGCCATAGCACATCATCTGTCTGCAATTTTTATCTTTCCATCATGTTGAATTTATGACTTGTACCTTACTGTAGGACAACCTGCAGATCCTGAGAGACCTGTCCCTATTGCAGATACAAATGAGAGACCTGGAGGGGTACAGGGTAAGTTCTTTGTTTGCAGGGCCAGAAATGCTTTTTTCTTCATACCTAAATAGATAAGTTCCTTTATACTTCATTCAATCAATACACAAACTTAATAAAAGCCCACATGTACTAGGTCCTATATGAACCCAGTACATGTACATACATGTAAGCTAGAGCAGGTTATAGGTGCAAGTAGGAATCAGAAATACCTGCACAGTCCCAATATTTGCTGAGAAAAAAAGGAAGGAAGAAAAAGACAGATTAGGAAGGGAGAAAAGCAAGAAAAAAGAAAGACACTGTCACTGAGTCCAAGGCAAAGGTTGCAAGGACAAGGGGGTAGACAGAAGTAGATTTTATTTTGCCAGAAACATACACCAATTTCAAGATCTGAAATCTTTACCAACAGTCTGAAGGATTGGGATCAATACATGTATATTCTGTCTGATGCAATAGACTCCATGCATTACCCTGTGTGAATAATAATCAGGACATGAGTACTGTACTCTGATCATTTTCATGGGAGGAATGTGACTGAAATGAAAAGATAACCAATGCAAACTGAATTTGAGCAAGATTAGCATGTCGGCAGAACGTATTGCGAATGCACGAAACCCAGATTTTTCATGGTTTTTGTTGGATGTCTGGTAAGTGTTGCATCAGAATTTTGCCCATTGCAGACAACATTTCAAGACTATAGATGGGATGTCATCCTTAAATACATAAATTTGACCTTAAACAGAGACGTTCTACCGAAGTGCTATACATTACGGGTTTCGGCCTGATGTGCTGGCAAGATTCATATGAAACAAGCATTGCATTTTTGAAATGTTAGAAAGGTTCTCCTCAATTCCGCTTTCAAGCATAAATTATTTTTGTTCCAAATGTGATTCGTACTGTTATTTTTTAGGATACAAGGTTACAACTTCTCCAGTTGAGACCAGCCCAGCGAGCGTCGTGGATTGGATACGCCATCGCGTACCACTTACTCAAGGACTACGACATGGCACTCAAGATCCTGGAGGAGTTCAGAAAAACTCAAGCCGTAAGTTTGCTCATTTTTGTTGGGGTTGGCAACTACAAAATGTATTTATGTATGTAGTAGTGTATTATGATGTTGGACTGCCATTGCCATGTTGTATACCATAATTATGTGTAAATTAGGTGGCAAGATGGTCTTGTGGTTAGGGGTGTTGACTCAAAATTGGAAGTTTCTGGGTTTGAGTCAGGCCTCAGTGTTGTATACTTGGGAAAGGCACTTTACACCTATTCCCTCACTCTACTCTGGTTAAAAATAAGTACTTAGCATTGGCTTGTGATGTCCTCTCAGATAGGATGTAAAGCCAGAGGTCCTGTGTTTGAGGAGAGCCACACCTTGAGCATATTAAAGATCCCACCACACGTATCAAAAAGAGTCTCCTTTCCAGTGTGAGTGGCTCAAACCTCAGGGTTGACATCTTAAAGGTGATAGTCAGCTGTTATATCAATCCTTTTCACAAATGTGGTAAATCTTCATAAATAATAGTATAATTGTGCATGATGCTAACTGTTGCCATGTTATGTTGTGCAGGTGAAAACTGTGGAGTATGAACACAGTGAGCTGCTCCTGTACATGACCATGATCATGAAGGAAGCAGGGATGGAGGAACAGGCGCTCAAACACCTGGAGACATACGACAAACAGATCTGTGACGTGCTCGAAGTACAAGAGAACAAAGGTGACCATTTAGTCTACTTCTTACAGAACACAAGAAAGTTTCCTTATTCTATGACTTGCAACCTTTAAAGACACCCAAAGCAATTTCAATTTTCTTGTCATTTTTTAATGTAGTAAGTTGAATCAATCCTATCCCATAGCGCACTGATATCTGTGAGGCAATAAATGCATATTTTTTGACAGAAAACGGTTGCTTAATTCCGTATTGTAGGTTGGTTCTAGCTGTTTATTAGTGGTACAAAAAAAATCAAGGGACTCCTCATGTAGCTTCTTTTTGGGCTATTTCAAATGCTTCAAGAATAACTATAACTTCAAGTATAAGATGATGATGAAAATGTGCTAAAGAAATGGCAGTGAATGTTACTATCAGATTTCCTCATCCAGAATATTTGACTTTTTCTGCCCTGAAGTTTCATTGCATGCCTTTAATTGCTTTCCACGTGTTTGCAGGAGATCTACTGTTAAAGCTTGGCAAAAATGAGGAATCAGAAGCAATCTACAGGGAACTTCTCCGTAGGAACCCAGAGAATAGAAAGTACTATGAAGGCATTGAGGCAGCTAACCCACCAAGTAAGTCACTTCGATCATAGATAGATGTCCAGGTGGAACATTATGTGACTATGTTTACCTTCACAGTAGGAAAACATTGTTTTTGCTCTGTTTCTCTAAACAAGTAGTATAAATAACCTAGACCAGATGGCTGTCACCATGGTAACTGGTGCTGTAGCAGACACCCTGTGGTGTTGGATTACATTATGTAGGAAGTAGCAGGACAGGGACTGTGAATATGAATATGAATGTTTAGATGTGCATATGTGATATGTACTTACTTTGTGTAAGCTGTTGTATGAATTTCTATGTGAGTTTCTGACATGTTTTTTGTCCTTAGAATCAGTAGAGGAGAGACTAGACCTGTACGTGAAGACAGCGGCCATGTTTCCCCGCTGTCAGTCAGCTCTCAGGCTGCCACTGGACTTCACCACTGGTAAGCCTGATATTGGTGGTGGTTTTTATTAGTGTTTTCATCTCCTTTTAATATCTGGTGACTGCTACTCTTCCAGGTGAGGAGAACATACTGCATGCAATACTTCAAACATAACATGAAATTACACACAAGGAAACACACATTTCTTAAGCACATTGTCAGAACGTACTGCGCCTGCGCAAAACCTGTAATATATCATTTATAGCCCTTTGGTGGAACATCTTGTTTAAGGTTGTTTTTGCGTATTTAAGGATGACATCCTGTCTATAGTTTTCGATTGTTGTGTTTGAAAAGACATCGTCTGCAACAGTCAAAATTCAGATGTTGACCAAACATTCAACAAAACTGTTTAAAGTTGCTGTACATTCTACCAACATGCTCATCGCATACAATGAATTCAATTGATAAAAGCTTCACAAGTTCTACAGAATTGAGCCAGTTCAAATGTGCTTTAACGTATGTGTTTCAACTTTGGGAATTTTGCATGTTTGTCATGTACCATGTGTGTAGTACAATGTACATGAAAGCTTGTCTAATACAACAGGAGTGGGCATTAGACCTTGTTTTTCTGCTATGTCTGGTAATGTGAACTGTCCTTGTCCCAGGCGAGACGTTTGAGCGGATGGCTGACCAGTACATGAGGAAGGCCCTGAAAAAGGGCGTACCTCCACTCTTCAACAACCTGAGGGCTCTGTACCAGGACAAAGACAAGGTGGGACCAGGTTTTGTTCACACACATGACAGTTGAGCTTGGAGGTCCTGTATTAGAGTAGAGCCACACCTCAAGCATGTTTAAGATCCCACCACACTTCTGAAAAGAGTAGGGATTCTTCAGTGTTACTGTGAGTGGTTCAAACCTTACAGTCTGGTCTTAAGCAGCTTTGTGTACTTCCTGCATACAAAACTGGTGTGTTATGACTAAAGGTGGTTTACTGGTAATGCGAAACAGACAAAAGCTCAGCAATTAAGGGTAATCTGTGCGAAATTTTACATCAACGTTAGAAAGATCTCCTTTGACCTATTTGTTTCACAGTATCATGGCTAAGATCTTTGTTTCTAAATTTCAGGTGGCAATAATAGAGAGATTAATGTTAGGGTACCAGGACTCTTTGAAGACTTCGGAGAAGTTTAATCCTAACGGTAAGTAAAACTTAATAACATTCAACTAGTCTGAATTGGTCCATCCAGGAAAGATTTTCAGTTTGCCATGAAATAGAGCTGAAAATGCATGTACAAGTTGTTCAATTTAGATATCTACCTGTACATGTCCATTTACATGTGTTTTTTGAATTTGTTGCATGGACTATTACATAGCGCCACCTTTGAAATGTAAAAGAAATAATGGCAATGGTTTCGGAACAGTTTTTAGTACGGTCGATAGTTTCTAAATTGGTGCTGGTAAAATTTGTCTGGTGTAGGTGAGTTTCAATTTTACCAGCACCAGTGCAGGTATGCAGAAAAGTATTTTGAGCCCTGTTAAAGTGTTTTTTTGATGTTCCAGATGAGGGTGAAGCTCAGCCCCCTACAGCCTACCTGTGGGTACTGTACTACCTGGCCCAGCACTATGACCACATGGGGGACACCACCAAGGCTCTGGAGTACATAGATTCTGCAATAGAACACACTCCTACCCTTATAGAACTGTTTGTGGCCAAAGCAAGGATATACAAGGTAGGTTAAATTTGAATTTTTCAATGCATTTTTCACAGATAAAAGGAGCAGTACTAAAAAAAAGGATTGTACTGCATTGAAAGTTCTAAGAAACCAGTTTTTGAGTTGGTGAAAGATTGTGGCTGCTGTCTGAAAGCTACTCTAGTTGAACTGTTTCATCGTGTATGTAACTAAACGTTTAATCCTTTATATACTAAGAGTATATACAGAGTGGTGTCAATTGGCAGTGGCTAGACTAGTTGACATGAGATTGAGAGGTCACGGGTTTGATTCCTTGCTAGACATTGTATTCTTGGGAAAGACACTTTACATGACTTTCCTCACTCCACTCAGGTGTAAAATGGGTACCTGACTTTGATTGGGGAGGTGAAAGGCAATGGAAGGAGAGGGATGGGCTCTACCTTCCAATACTGTACCCAAGATACAGTGGATTAACAATTCACTGTACCTAAAGCCTCAAAAAAGGGTAAGGGACTATTTTATACCTTTATACTAAGAAAAGTCTGCTTGATTCTTCAGCATGCAGGAGATATAGAGGAGGCAGCGCGCTGGATGGACGAGGCCCAGTCTCGGGACACAGCGGATAGATACATCAACTCCAAGTGCGGCAAGTACATGCTGAGGGCTGGCAAGGTCAAGGAGGCCGAGGAGATGTGCTCCAAGTTCACCAGGGTGGGTTCTGGGGCACGATAAGACTAGCTGCTGTTTAATGAAAAACTGTTCTCTAATTCAAAAATAGAGAACAAAATAGAGAATATTTTGGCCTTCATCAGCTGTCTGACCCAAGTGCTGTGGACACGTGATTTTTGTGACATCAGCATTTGGTGATAAATTGAAATATTTTAATGGAGAAAATCTTCGTGTCATTGTAATTTACATCCACTTTTCAACATATTTGTGCAATGGAGCTCACATTTCTGACATTTACGGTTGGTGATAAAATAAGCCCACACCAGGCACACACAGTTTGTGGTACCACCACAAACTACCAGAATGTAAACAAGCATGGCTGACAACTTTCTTTCTAAAGTAGTGACCAGAAAATTTACTTTTTGTACCATCCTAGTTTAACAGTTGTGTATGAATATCCCATATGTTGTTTTAAGTTAATGGGCAGGAAAAAACACTGTAGTTGTTGCTTTCTTGAAAAACTAACGTGTGCAGGAAGATGGAGAGGTCCTGGAGGTGCTGAATGAGATGCAGTGCTTCTGGTTTCTGCAAGAGAGCGCTTGTGCATTCCACAAGATGGGCAAGTATGGCGAGGCACTGAGAGAGTGCCACAAGATCAACCGGGTAAGGGGGAGGGGGGCGGCATGACCACTGTAGCCTACTGAAACGATCAGCTTATGAAGGTTGACAGTTGACATAAATGATACTTTCTGTACTGTACTGGCCTTGTATTTAACTCTTTCAGGGCGGCAAACACAAAAATATCCTGGATGAGGAAATCACATTTTTGTCCCAAAACAAAACTACGTCCTTTTATTTTTTGATGCCACCAAAAAGAACTATGAGTATGACTATCACACTCAGCTGTCAATCTCCATTAGCATAAGGTCATCACAGGACAACGACCTGTAGTAACCTCAGCTCAGACTAACCCAGCATGGGTGTGCCTCCCCAGGAGGGTGTGTCTGCCATGGAGAACCTGAATGAAATGCAGTGCATGTGGTTCCAGTCAGAATGTGCTGGGGCCTACCGACAACTCACCCAGTACGGGGAGGCTCTCAAGAAGTGCCACGAAGTAGAGAGAGTGAGTTTCACTTCATGATATGCTTAACAGCGTATCAGCAAAACGTACTGCACCTGTGCAAAACCTGTAAAGTATTGTACATAGCAATTAATAACAGAACATCTTGTTCAAGGTTGTATTTGCATATTTAAGGATGAAAAAAACATGTTTTTTTTCAAGGTTATTTGCAATGGGCAAACTTCTGATGCAACATTGAACAACATCCAACGAAAACCTTGAAAATTTTCGGGTTTTGCGCAGGAGCAGTACGTTCTGCTGATGTACACATTATCACAGCATGGGCACATTAATCATTGTTCACATTTGTTGCTGTTTATTGTACTGTATAGGTTAATGTGCTAGACTCTGCTCAAAATACCACCTGCACATGCAGGTTAGTGCAGGTAAAATTGGAGCTGTGCAGGTATTTCTGATGTCTACCTGTACCTAACCTGCACTGTACAAAAGAAATACTGTTTACAACACATTACAAGAAACATGCAAAAGGCCACCAGAAACCTATTGGTTTTTCTTAGGCCCTAACTCATAATGGCCTCATTATTAAAATTTCAAATACAGCTCATAACGTGTTTTGACATTTGTGACATACATGTACATATTGTACGATTGATAGTAAACTGATCCAATGCATGTAGCTCGACCCACATCTGTTAAAAGGTAGAAGTGCAAAAAACTTCGAAGAAATTCAAATAGTTAACAGACATGTAGCCGCTCTCTCATCAGTTGAGCTGCTAATTATGATTAACAGTGAAAATTGGTCTATTCCCTTGGCCCACAGCATTTCCAGGAGATTGTAGAGGACCAGTTTGACTTCCACACCTACTGTATGAGGAAGATGACCCTGCGAGCCTACATCAGCCTGCTCAGGCTGGAGGACATCATCAGAAAACACCCCTTCTACTTCAAGGCTGCCAAGCTGGCCCTGGAGACGTACATCCACCTGGTGGACCACCCACTGACTGACGAGGACAAGGCAAAGGATCTAGAACTAGGTTAGGAGGAATGGAAATTTGCTTCCATTCTTCGTTTTGTTTCTTCTACCGAGGCCAATTTAACTTGTTGGTTCTCTTATTTAAAAAAAAAAAATCTGAATCGAAAGGACATAAAAAAGGCCTGAGGATATCTCGTGATAGCCCCATTGCTACAATAACCCAAGGCAAGAAACCAGGGTGGTTTCTAATTCACACAATGAATTTAAACTTTTAATCAAAGCACTGCATTGATAGGTGGAAAACTGTATCAATAAGCAAGACAAGGACTTCATTCAAATATAGGGGTCACACCAGAATTTTTTTTCAAATTGGAAAAAAAATGAAGCAGGCAAATCTGAGAACCAATTATTGATTTAATTTGTGTGGTCCATGGAGCTTTAAAAAAAGTTTCCTTTTGATAGTTTGGTCATGTTGTATATGTTGTCAATGATTTTTTTTTCACGTTTGTACATGTAGCTATGTTGTTTTTTCTTCAGAAAATTTGAGTCCAAAAGAGCTGAAGAAGTTGAGAAGTAAGCAGAGAAGAGCTGCCAAGAAGGCGGCCATCTTGGAGGAGAAGAAACACCAACAGGAGATGCAGCAGCAGAAGGGCAAACGCAAGGACCCTGACACGGAGCAGGACGGTCCTAAGGAAGATGACTTGGTGCCTGAAAAACTGGCCAAGGTAAGTGGCAGTCATATTGGTACAATGAGCATGTCCATGTCGGCAGAAAGTACTGCACCTGCAGGAAACCAGTAATGTATTGTGCATAGCACTTTGGCAGAACGTCTTATTTAAGGTATATATTTCATCTAGAGTTTTCAAATGTTGTGTCAGAAAAGATGTCTGCAACAGATCAAATTCTGATGCAACGTTAACCAAACTTCCAACAAAAAACAGGAAAATTCCGGAATGTGTGGTGGTGCACTATGTTCTGCCAAGGTGCTGGTATAATGATACTTCATGTGAAAATGAAATATGTGTATGAAGTAACTGTTAACGGGGGGTGCCCTAATTCCGACCCATCCCTAATACCGAACTAGTTTGAAAAATCCTTGTTGCGGCGTTATGCATGGGAGCACGTGCCTAAAAATAACCACAAGAATGGACAAAGTTTTTGTGTTGATATCGGTAATCTCACAAAGTTTGTTTTAGTTCATACACTCCGACAACAGACGAGTCTGTGTGAATTCGACACTTGTTCAGGGGTTGACGAGCGTGTCAAAAATGCAGTTTTTGCTTTTCAAACAGCCACTTTGGAGCAAGTCGTGTAATCGTAAAAAGAGGACTTGTTTGGGACAAAAAACAGTTGTAGATTGTTTTAGTCATAATTTGTGTATTATAATTTCTAAAGTCTCTTCTCAGATCGGCCTGTGTTAAACACTAGATCGGGATTAGGGCACCCCTGTTGCGATAGAACGTTCCACCGGCAAAATGACCAAAAA
>NW_017804021.1:321838-411500 GCF_001625305.1 Branchiostoma belcheri | reverse complement strand
CTGTATCAATAAGCAAGACAAGGACTTCATTCAAATATAGGGGTCACACCAGAATTTTTTTTCAAATTGGAAAAAAAATGAAGCAGGCAAATCTGAGAACCAATTATTGATTTAATTTGTGTGGTCCATGGAGCTTTAAAAAAAGTTTCCTGTGTTTTGATAGTTTGGTCATGTTGTATATGTTGTCAATGATTTTTTTTCACGTTTGTACATGTAGCTATGTTGTTTTTTCTTCAGAAAATTTGAGTCCAAAAGAGCTGAAGAAGTTGAGAAGTAAGCAGAGAAGAGCTGCCAAGAAGGCGGCCATCTTGGAGGAGAAGAAACACCAACAGGAGATGCAGCAGCAGAAGGGCAAACGCAAGGACCCTGACACGGAGCAGGACGGTCCTAAGGAAGATGACTTGGTGCCTGAAAAACTGGCCAAGGTAAGTGGCAGTCATATTGGTACAATGAGCATGTCCATGTCGGCAGAAAGTACTGCACCTGCAGGAAACCAGTAATGTATTGTGCATAGCACTTTGGCAGAACGTCTTATTTAAGGTATATATTTCATCTAGAGTTTTCAAATGTTGTGTCAGAAAAGATGTCTGCAACAGATCAAATTCTGATGGAACGTTAACCAAACTTCCAACAAAAAACAGGAAAATTCCGGAATGTGTGGTGGTGCACTATGTTCTACCAAGGTGCTGGTATAATGATACTTCATGTGAAAATGAAATATGTGTATGAAGTAACTGTTACTGTCTGTTAATGTTGATTTTTACTCTTCTGTGAACTTTTTTTTCAGGTGGAAAATCCACTGGATGAAGCAATGAAGTTCCTAAAACCGATCCAAATGTTTGCCCATGAAAGGATAGAGACCCATCTGCTGGCTTTTGAAGTCTACTATAGAAGAGGTGAGATTTTGTTTGAAGTTTTTGATGAAGTTTTTGTCATTTTGCTGAACCTAGACCATTGTGCTTGTTTGATTGGCCACATGAATGTCACTTCGTCGGAAAGAATTTCCAGTAGATTTGAAGTCTCAAGCTACTAATGAAAGACAAGGCAAAAATTTTTGTACCTATCTGCAGTGTATAAAGTATAAGGCAGTGTCAGGTGTCAGTGTGATCTAATTATCTCAACAGCCAATCAGCAAGAAGGAAGAACAACCACTTGTAAATTGGCCAATCAGGCCATGCCTGTAGAAAGCTGCTTGCCCATTGGTTCTTGCTCTTCATACCAAATGCTAAGTATGGTCTCATACCAAATATGGTCACACACACTGCCATGGTACATTTTGCTCTGAAAACAGCCCAAAAGTCCCAAATTATACATTTTCAAAAGTACACAAAAAACAAAATATTTGATGTCTCCTAGGCAAACTGCTACTGATGCTCCAGGCTGTGAAGAGGGCTGTGGCCTTGGACTCCAACAATGCCTGGCTGCACGAATGTCTTGTTAGGTTCTCCAAAGCAGGTGAGTACTTCTCATAATAATCATATAATATCTATCGACTTTCTGGCAATCAACAGATTCAGCCAAAGGTTGTTTACAGTGTAATGCCAGTGTCGGGAGACCCCTGCATACTGCAATTAGGGATGGCTGATCATTAGCCATTTTCTCATTACCTGCAGGGAGATGAACACCAGAGTTTACCATGCTCTATTGGATGTCCCATTCCATGTCGAGCTTCCATGCCTCTGTACATGTACAATTTTCAAGCAGGCTGTGACAGAACTAACTAGCTGCAAGGTTCTAAGGAAGCATTTTCTGTAACAATTCAGCTGAATTTTGTATGACACATGCACGAAGAAGGCCCTTGATTTGCAATCATGTAGCAATTGTATGTCAAATGTGGCCAGACCCTCAAGCACCACAAAAAGCTGTGTTTATAATGCTATTTATTCCCTCTTTTGCTCAGTTTCAGAGAAGAACAACTTGCCCGGTCCGGTGTCCACGGTGCTACAAGAAGAGACAAAGGCGTTGTTCGGAGAGGTGGACATCAAACAGTTTAATGCAGACTTCATCAAGAGGAACTCCAACTCATTACAACACCTGTTAGCAGGTAAAGTAGCAAAAAAAAGCTAATTTTCAGCTTCAAATTAAGAGAACATTCTCATATCATAATGATAAAGACAGATGATTAAAGGGGATGTGTGAGTGTTGCTGTTCAACTACCTTTTGTTTGGTCAACACTCTTTACAAGATATGTTCCTTCTTGTTGTCTTGTCAAAATGTTCAGATAAATGTTGTTTACATGTACTTGTTCACTGGTGTTGATATTTTAGATACAACATGTACTCAGCTGTTGATCTTCAAATTGTTTGTCTAAATATCTGTTATGCTATTTTCATTGTCAACAGTAATGTGTTATACATTGTATTCCATAGTGTCACATTCAGTCCATACACTGTCATATAAAGTTGCATTATTAGTAAATCAGCTACTTTATATTGGGACAAAATACTAACACACTAGTTTATTTTTTTGCATTTTCCAGGTGCCAAGATGCTGTACTTCTTAGATCCACAAAGCCAAGACAGAGCTCTAGAACTAGCAACAGATCTGAGTGAAAACTTGATAGATAGGAATGTCAAGGTGAGGAATCCTGTTTAGAGTTTAAAAACAAAAGAAAGAGGTCTTTGTTGTGCTATTGTAATAGTTGTTTTTACACATACAAGTAAGGACCTTTCTTGCATAATTAATGAGAAATGTATCAAATATATGTCAGTCAGTCATGGAGGTCAAACTCATTTGGTGAAGGTACAAATGTATAAGGTTTTGCAATTTTCTTAGAATTAGGACAGTGCATGTATATTAAAGTCAATATCCGAATGTAATTGTGTTTGTTGAATGAGGAAAACTTTGAACATTTTATATGATGTATATGTAGTGAAATGCATTTTTGGAACCTTTCCTGTTTACACATGATATTACAAAGTGTATCCTCTTTTCTATAATTTGTGAATGCTTCCAACTTTATACTGTCCTTCCAAAGTTGAACTCTTTGTACTATTTGTACTATTGGTGGTAAGAAATTTCTTGTTTAAAATCATTTCAGATATGCATCAAGGTACATGAAGCCCTGTGCTCTGGAGCCTTTGGCAAGTGTGAGGAGCAGACGGAAGCCTACAAGACGCAATGCCACCAGATCTTTCCCTTCGCCAGAGTATTCATGCCGCCCAAATCAGAATCGGACACTGTAACACAAGATGGGCAGCAGGACGGGCAAACAGATGGGCAAGACGGACATCCCGAAGTCGACGCCAACGGTTCTTGATGACATCATCTTAGCGTAGGGTTCTAGGTGCGGGATGGAGGGACTGACACCAGGGATGAGGACAAGCCAAAGCACGTGTACTTGTTCGTCCTGTTTTCCTGGACTTGAAGAGAAAAGAGGAAAGCTACCAGTTCTCGCTTTGCTTCAAGGCAAATATAAGACAGTGTTGTGTGCAGCTTTGGTACTACCTAAGAGCCAAGGTGTCTTCCTACCTGAAGACAAAAATAAAACTTTGGACCAGAAATTCAGACCCTTACATCTCAATGTGGCATCGCTTTGCATCCAGTTAGTTATGTGTAGAGCATTGGACGTTTTGTACTTCATAGTGCCTACAAAAAGTAAGACAGGGTTGGGGTGGGAACAAAAACTGCTGAACAGTTACAAATCGATATTGAAAGGACATAGGTGGTTAATTGCTTTTGGATGTACTGAATGCTTGTAGTTTTTCCACTCCCAGCCAATTGTAAGATGCAATTGCAGTCAGAAATAATTGGCAGAAATGTGCACTATTGTGCCAACTTCCTCCAAACCAGTCAGCCATTTTTTGTTGGTTACCAATCCCTGTGGTATCATAAAATGTTTATAATACTACAGGGAAATGTCACAATTTTTGTATGAACTGAATTGTGTAAGAAATATGTTATTTGGCCGGTAATGTCAAAATACATCACTAGCCTTTAGACCAATGAAATGTAGTTGGAGGGCTATAGTAGTGTTGCTGTCTTATGGCAGCAGTTTTTTTATGTTTGACTTTAACACTTTTCAAAGCTGCAAAAACTTTGATAATGTTGTTCAACTCTGCATATCAGTCTTCTTGTTGAGCACATCACTGCTCAGAAGTGAGCTACTTGCTGTGATATTGCAACAATTGGAATTAAATTAGTCATCCCGTAGAGCCGAACATACCAGTACAGTCAAAACTGCCCAAGACAACCACTGGGGGGTCAGTTAAAATGTTGACAGGTGGTCACTATGGACAGGATTCTTAATGCTTGTGTCAGTGGGAAAAATTATGTAAGGCATTGGCCAGGTGGTCCTTATGTAGAGGTGGTCACTTGTACAGCTTTGACTGTACCACAAACACAGGTCAGAGTTTGACCGTGTATTGGCTTAATTTTTTTGCTTGGCTCAATCATGGGAACTGCAACAGAACTGGTGTTAGAATGCACAAAACAAAGCAAGGATAAGTATATGACAGGCATCAAGGCTTCAAAGGCAACAGCATTTTATTTAGTACAACGTATTAAAAATTCAGTTTCCTCCCAAAACTTCAAGCTGCCACATCTGGCATCTTTTCACCGAAAACCTAAACAAAGAGAACTGCTAAAGAATCGAGCCGCAAGTACTAGAGCTAAATCCAAATGTAATGAATTATATAGATAACTGTTCTGAAGTAAAAATATGGCAACTGTTTTGAAGTAAAGTATGATCAAACAAGTTTAAGTAGTAGGTTGCCTTATTTCTTATGAAATTAATGTTAAGTTTGATGGATACCCGAATGTCCTAAGATTGCTACCTCCTCTAGCATATATAGATGCAAGTTAATCATCTAGACAATGAGGTTGGTAATAGTAATACTGGTTTATTTCAGTTCTGTGTACAAAAATGATAATTTGGGCGAAGAAATGGCGGAAATAGCTGGAAGTGCATGTATATACGAATGGATTTATTTTTTCCATGGTTGGGGAATTAGGCTGTAGAACATGTACAATTAATATTGCTTTGTTGTAGACTCTATGTGGTTGTACTATAAAGTTGTGTAGCAATACTTGTTAATCTCTCCCAAGAAAAAAAAGCTCCCTTCGTCTCAAGTAGTTTGTTTCTGTGGAATGTGGCTTTTACTATGCAGATCTTACCTTGAGCTTGAACCCTTCTGTATGTTGTTGATTCACACTTTTTGTCATGCATCATTCTTCATCAAATATTCTCCTTATGGAAAAATAAATAATTCAATTCCCTTTTATACAAATTGATGTGTTTCTCCTAATCATTTGCAGCTGTCTCTTGTATTGGTCCTTGTCAATGATATAATCACAGCTATCTCAAGGCACACTATATGTTCATGGGGTATTCAAATGATCTCTCTCTATTATGACATCAATGAAAAGTCTCCATACAAACTACAAGAGGTGGGCACTAGTTCAGCTGTAACATGCAAGAACATAGTCATTTTGACATTTCTATTTACTGATAGACATCTTACTAGGTTATCTGGCCATATTGGTAAAAAAAATAACCCTGAATCAAACTACTAGTACCCAAAAATCCACCTGATTCTGCACCATATCCTTGGGCTTTCTCATCAACATCACTCCACTATACTGAATTTAAACATAATTTGTAGAACCCCATGAATCCTGTGTCTTTGTCCAAAATCCACTCTCCAAAATATGATATACAGTGTGGTACTACTACCTTACCGTTACCGCAATACTTGGACCTGATCAAGCTGAACCAGCACCCACCCCTACAAAGTATGACTCTCCAAACAGAGGTTTGGGTTTGGGCTTATATTTGGCGTGTTTTAATGCTTTTTTATCGGACTTTTTAAAAAATCTTTCTTACACCCTTGTATTGGCAGTAAGAAAGACTAAAAACACGCCAAAAATAAGCTCAAACCTCTGCTTGGAGAGCAACAAAGTACTGATTACACTATGAAAGTTTCCCACTCAGAAATGCGTGCTCCAGGTTCAGGTATGTAGTGATGAACTCTGGGAAGTCTCTCTTGAGGACTATCTCCAAGAAAATGGCGGCTGCAGCGTCCATGTGTGTGGGGTGCAGGTCTCGGAGTGTCTGCTGGACCAGCCCCTCCACCATCCTCCGTGTGATGGTCTCTCCACTGTCCTCCAGTTTAGCACCATGGCGCACCCACTGCCAGACCTGTGGTGTTTCAAAGCAGGTTAGTCTGGTTTGGTTTTCCTTTAATGCCCACGATCATGATAATGATCATTCTGGCATACCCATTTTCATCTGAGCAAAGTGAGGGAAGTCGTGTCAAGTGCCTTTCTCAAAGGCACAAGGTTGGTGACTTGGCAGGATTCGAACCCGGGACATCTTGGTTCTGAGCGGAACACTCTGTCGTTATGCCATATTACCTCACTGTCCCCCTCAATCACCCCACCGAAACTACTGTAGATTGATTCACAAAATAGCTTGACCGTGTGTACTTTCATTGCAATTTTTGCAGTAGCCTCCTAAACATGGTTTTCATGATGTTTAAATTTGCAGTTGAAATGATTCTGTAATACAGCAGTAATACATTGGAAATACATTTTGCAATGTGTTTGTCTAGTATAGCACCCCCATCCTCTTTTGCAGGTATGCAGTTTAGATACTAGTATGCAGGAATGCATTATGCGGTGAGAAATTGCATTAGAAATCTCTATACATGCATTTTTACAGGTGCCAGACATACATTTGTATGTGACCCAGCAGAATTACATGTGTATATAAGTTGGTTGCCATTTAACTTTTGTCTTCAGTACAGGTTACCTGTGACCTGGATATCTCAGCTGTGGCAGAGTCCTCCACACAGCCTTTGTAGAAGAAGTGCCCTTGGCCTGGTGGGAACAGAAAAAAATTATTGTGTATGCAGCATACTTTACCGGTATGTCTTTTTTATATTCACCTTTTCAGAAGGAAAACATATTGTTTTTGCTCTGTTCCTTCTTTTTGTCCAAACAAATAGGTAAGGTCAATAACCTGGACCAGATGTCTGTCACCATGGTAACTGGTGCGGTGTTGGTGATGTACAATGTAGCAAGTGACATACATGTAGTTGGAGGGGCTGGTTACCATACATGTACACATGAATGTGTTTAAGTAAGACAAACAGAGGAGTAGTTTGTTAGGCTAGACTGTGTCATGGTTAACATTATATTTGCTTTGCAAATGTTAATATCTTTCTAGTTTGTGGGTTGTGCTTTCATGTGTAAATGGAGAATACAACAGTGTGTTTCACTCAAACTCAAAGTACCTGCCCTTAATCTAACGCAGTATCTTCTAACATGCTTACCTGACAGCCAGGCATTGATAAACTGGATGCCCACAGCTATGTTGTGCTTCAGGCCATTCAGAGTCACCCCTCCCTGCAGACAACATGTCAAGAAAACCCTTTGTTGGTACTGCCTTAGACTTTGCAACATGATCGAAAAGCATACAGCGGAGAAACAAGTTGTCTAATATCAGTTTGGAACAACGGAACCAAAACAACTTTGTCTGGAATTTTTAGGATTTTAAGAATGGTGAATGCGTGAAAACATTCATTGTTCCTTTTGCACCACTAAGTACAGGTCAGACATACATAAAATATACACATAGACAACAAGGTTTTGCCAAAATATAAGAATGGTGTTTGTGCAAGTATTTTAGGACATGTAACATACTGTTGGCATCTGCAGTAGATCCTTGTTCAGTGCATGCACGTCTGTTCTCTTCACATGGAGCTGGTTGGTACCAGGAGCAAACTTGTCATACAGCTACAAACAGAAAAGAAGACATAAAATAAAACATAACAACTTTGTTTAATAGGGTCTGTCAGGGAACCTAACGTCCATGTCACGCATAGCCAACTATGTGGTTGGCAGTTGGTTGGTGAGGTTTCTAGCCATGTGCAATGGAATGACTATAAAAATTTCTAGCAGCATAAGTGTTCACTCACCAGATGCATTGGTCTGATAAGACCCACATCATACACCATGAAGCCATCTGCACCAGACTTGATTTCACGCAACTTGTCCCTGCAAGGCAGTAAAAAGGTTCTGTTATCAACATTTATCTGCCAGGATTTATTATTATCTACCCCTTTGAACACAGTGTGCTTGAGAGATTTCTAGTGCAGCACCCTCCTGGTCGTGGTATGCAGTGTAGATATACAGGGCATTGAACTGGGGGATATACAATATGTAATGACCTGGGGAATTGTTAGGAGACATTGCAGAGTTCGAAATGCTTTTTTTCTTAAGCCAAAAGCTAGGTTGCCCATCAATTTTTCAGGTTGCTGTCAACACCAGTTGTTTATTTTAGGACGCAAGCCAGACCATGTACAAATGTATCACTCACATGCTAACCAAGGTGGGACAGTTATTTCAAAAGCCATGAGTGCTGAGCTGCTGTAAACTTTAAAAGGGTCGCTTTGTATGCAAAATGTTGTGTACTGAAAACATGACTTACACGAGAGTGGGTATTTTAAACCCTGTTATGTGTCCAATAGGGCCAAACAAGTATTGGTACATTTGTACATGTACATGTGTAGAAGTCATAGACTGATTGACAGAGAGACATATAGAAGCTGTAACCCACCTACACACCCTCTCGACCACATCATTCCCCCCAGCCTGCCCCCCTGCGGGGAGCAGCAGGGCAGACATCCCCCCTGTAGCGTGGGCCCCCCTCTGGTGGCAGGTCTGGATCACCAGGTCCATGTAACTCTTCAGGAAGTGGCGTTCCATGCTCACATACTTACTCCGGTCAGGAAGGACAAAATCTGGTCTGTGGCCTAGATGCAACAGATTGTAATTGTGAAAATGTATTTCTGATGATTTACTTGTAGTAACTTGCTGCTTGTGTAGCCATTTTGTATTCCTCCCAAGATTAAAGCCATTAATATTTGCAATAAACTTCTCAATAATAACACTAGTTGGCCAAACCTGGCTGTATCTATGACAGCCCAACTAAAAAAGATTTACATAAATAGATGCAAGAGATACATCAGTTTTCATTCTGAAATTGAAAATAGACTGAAATTGAAAATAGAAATGATCTCAAACCAGTTTAGCTCAATGAGCTCAATGAGCATTTGAACTACTCTTCCACTGGTTGTGACAGAGAAGTCAAGCACTATGTACAGTATTTTCAAGTACCAGTGAAATTCCCCTAGCTCTTTTCCACATATAAACTGAACAGTGGGCCATGGCCAAATATCCAATTCTATACTTAGGACTGTGAATCTTTCCAGTGTTGTGCATGTCAGGTAAGCGGCAACAGCCAGGATTGGAGCTCACAACTTCTTGGTTCAGAGACAGGGTCATGAACTGCTGAACTATGGAGGCTAAAGATTGAAAGATTTTAACTGTGGTTATGACAGATGATAATATTATGAGCAGTTGTCATATGGAATACAGATTTTGAGGCTGTATATTCCCTTGTGTTTGAGAGATAGACATATGCACCTGTTTTGCCCTCCCTCTAATGTTGTGATAAACTAAGATAAACAAATAAACAAGTACCAAACTTGTTGACGAATGATGCTGAGTAGTCCCACATGCCACAGTTGAGGCCCAGACTGTGCTCTCTCAGCTCATACAGGATCTCGTGCATCTCAAACGAGGCCAGGATGTTCTCAATCAGAACACAGGCCTTCACTGTTCCTATACGGATGTCCAGCTACAGTAACACAACAGCAGGACAGGCATGCCTATCAGTAAGGACCCCTGAGTGTCATATCATCGTCATATCAGAAGAACAAAACAACAATTGTACACAGTAAAGATTCTTACTCACATTGTCCTGTGTCCAGATGAAGACCTTGTTCCATAGCCTAGCTTCACTGGCACCTTCAAGCTATTAACCAAAGTGAAAAGCCATCAAAGAATCATCAGATGAAAAAGGCAACAAATAATTTTGGACGATTCTTTCTGCAGTGTTATATAGTTGACAGACACATGTATAAAACCTTCAAGTTGATAAAGCCCTCCAATACAGTAACCTGTAATTCAGTACCTTGGAGAGGTAGAAGAAGGGCCCACTGTCCCTGTCTATCAGAAGGTGTGCATTGTGGAACATCAGCAGAGCAAAGTCAAACAGTGGACCTGGAACCTCCTTACCATTCACCTGGGTGGAAAAAGTTCATGATAATCAATTTTTATGAATTTTGTAAAAGTTGATCAGAAGTTGATTAGGCACTGAACTAAGTTTCGGTTACTAGAACATCATCTCTTCTTCTCAAGTCTGAAACATCAATGATCCAGACAAGCTTGATTCACTGAGAGTAAGGACTAACTGATCCAACAGGAGAGAATAGATTAGTATACATAGGCTGCTCTGAAACATTCCCTATGTCATTTAGGCTGGAATAGCCTTACCGTACAATACACACAAACATCCACTTTTAACACATTTTAATAGTATTGAAATTTTAACCTAAGATTTTCCTTATTCCACTCAGCAAGCATAACTTAATATGACCTTACCAGCATGTTGTGTTCCACCATGTTCCATGCTCGAGGTCTCAGCATCAGGACAGGAGCATTAGAAATGCGAGGGGCACCTACAAAACAGCAGGACAATCAGTGTATTAGACAGAACAAGAGCAAGAAAATGTCAAATGTTTGTTTTGCACAACCAGTAAACCCCATTTAGGCATAACATACCAGTTTTGTCCAGTAACTACAAGTGGTATAAGACCAGACTGTAAGGTTTGAACCACTTACACTGGGAAAGACCCCTACTCTTTTAGTATGCATGGTGGGATATCTCATTGAAGTGTGGCTCTCCTTTAACACGAGACCTCCAGCTTTACGAACCTTAAACTAAAGCTAGGTACTCATTTTTCCCAGAGTTGAGTGAGAAAATAGGTGTAAAATGTCTTTCCCTATGGTACTATGTTGGGGAATGCCAGGGATTTGAACCCAGAACCTTTGGATTCTAAGTCAACAACCCTGACCACAAGACCACCTTGCCACTTGTTATACTTTATTCTTTTTCTTCTTCTGATCATTAAGCTTGATAAGTGCTCACCTGGTAGTTTGTTGTGTACAGCCAGGTAAACATTGTACAGACCCTTCAGCTGGGTGGTCCAGGTGGGACAGTGACCGTCATCAAAATCAGTCTGAGAGAAAACAGTCAAGACCAGAATTAAAAACAATACCGGTAGACTTTCTCTTACTCTATTGTTGAAATACTGAGCTAATTTTTGCTTGCCAAAACTTTTTGTTCTCCAATAATTACCTTCATCATGACATTACCTGGATGCCCTCTGCTTTACAGTTAACTGTCTGTAGGAAGTATTGTGTGAGTAAGTAACCTGGATGCTCTCTGCTATAGAGCTCTGAACCTGTAGGAAGTATTGTGTGACATTACCTGGATGCCCTCTGCTTTACAGTTAACTGTCTGTAGTAAGTATTGTGTGATTAAGTTACCTGGATGCTCTCTGCTATAGAGCTCTGAACCTGTAGGAAGTGCCGTATTGTGTGACATTACCTGGATGCCCTCTGCTTTAGAGTTAAGTGCCTGCAGGAAGTGTTGAGTGTTGGCAGGTGAGACATCGCCCAGGTCCACATGTCTGTTCTGTAACCTCCTGGGGACTGGGTGGACCTTCCATTCGGCCTCACGAATCCGCCTTGTGAAGACAACACAACAGTTCTTATCTATTTATTGAATATCCAGACAGCTGGATGGTCCCATTTAACTTTGTCGAATTGTACAAAAGACAACTGTTACTGAAGAAAGTGGATGGATTTTCAAATCCAGTTGCTTGAGTAACTGCTTTCTTGTGAAACTCATTACCCAGATGTCTAACCTTCATCGGCATACCATATACATGTAATAGGATTGCTACAAAATAACGTTACCTGGTTTTCTCAGGAAAGTCTGGAAGTTCTCCCGTCTGGTCCATCTGTATCTTCCTCAGAACACGAGCCCTCAACATCTGCAATATGTGATGGAATTTGAATTAATTGTGTTATCAAATACAGGCATAACAGATTGTTGGAAGGTGGACTGTTATTTTAGTACGGATATTGCAATTAGATCCCACAGAGAAAAAAGAAATAGCAGAGCTAGTGCAACAAATGATTTAGAAAAAAGACCGACTTAGAGGAGCTTAATTAATGCAGTAAAGAAGAAGGAGAAGTATCCTGGACTTGGCTCACCTGATCAACATCTCTGTCAAACTCTGCACAAAGTCTGGCCACAAATGCCACAGCTTCAGGCGTCAGGAGAGTCCTGTGTGCCTGCTCCAAGCCTGGGGGTGGGGGCTGAACCTCTGCACTGATGCCACGCTGCCAACACAAAGTAGTATTTGTATTTTGGAAGATGGAGTGAAATATGCTGTATTTGCTCCCAAGCAAATGTTGGCCTTTCTTGTGTTACCTTCACATGGTCTAGGCTAACTATTGCTAGAGATGTTCTTACTTAAACATATTCTATATATAGTGACCAGCCCTGGTGACCATCAACTCTGCCCTGCAACTTGCCACATAATGTAACCACCGAGTGTCTGCACCAGTTACTATGGTGACAGTCAACTTTAAAGCCTAATAACCTCTATTCTGTTAAGCTTACATCCTTATTGAAGCTGTTACAGCATTTGAAGTTAGCAATGTTTTATGATCAAAGGAAAGGAACAAAAAAGTGAAGGATCAAAGTCCAATGCCTTTGCAACAGTACTCAAAACTTTTAATATAGCACTATTGAATAAAGTGTTTAGCTGTACGACTAACCATCTACTTTAAAGGTTTACCTTCTTGATCTGTTCCTGAAACTTTTTGCCCAGTGCCAGTTTAGCTCCTGTTTCCACCATGCACACCTTGCCTTCGCCACTTTGCAGAGGTTCAGGACCTGTAGACCTGGCCTGAAGTTTTGCTCCACTGGACAGGTGCACTTGCAGAACTTGTAGTCGTCTTTTCTGTTGCTCCGACATCCTGAATCATGCGTTTCTTTACTGGAAGACTTATAGATTACCGAAGTTTCACACAATCGTGCCAACAAGAAGGACGAATTCGCAAAACAAACCCTCAAACTTGTTGCAAAATGCAACACTATGTCGTCTGCTATCTCAGCTGCTTTACCTGTTTAACGCAACAAACCGCTTCAAAATAAGAGAATATTGGTTTTGAATACCATTTATCAGAATACATCTATCATTTCTATTGACTATTAAAGATTATAATTTACAAAGTTGATAATGATGTAATATATGAATAAAATTGTATGTTATATATGTTTAAGTGATGACAGGTTGTCACATTTTGATGCTGTTGATACTCACGTTTTCATCTGTTATCGCGAGATTACGCGAGAGTTAGATGCTCTACAAGAAAACATGGCTGACGAGTCCTAGAAAAAGGATAGACACCGGTAAATTCTGAAAAATAGGAGGGTTAACCTTGAGTCGACAGGCTAATTGGTCGATGTCGCAGCTGCAGGGCGGTAGGTTGTAACTCTGGGCCCCATATTTCGCGTACGAACGGCCAGTAAACAATCGCAAATGGAGACTGAAAACACCACCTCCGAAGTTTCCGAACTGGAGTCGACTTTCTCCGTAGAGAAGCAGAAACGCATCTTCAAAATCATCGTTATCGGAGACTCTAACGTCGGTAAGACTTGCCTGACATTCAGATTCTGTGGCGGCAAGTTTCCGGACAAAACAGAGGCCACGATCGGGGTGGACTTTCGAGAGAGGACACTGGAAATCGATACAGAAACGATAAAGGTAAGGAGCTTGCAAATTGTCTCGTATTTAAATGGAAGCATCTGTTTATTTACGTTTACGCAAAGCGTTTACGTACACATACTTTATAATTATGTCACACAAGAAGTTCTCGTATCAACCTGACAACAGAACATACCTGGGCATATTTCTGTCATACCCTAAAGTATTGTTTTTCCATTGTCTCTGGGAGCTGATATTTTTGTTTTTAGTATGTAGACTTCATTAGACTTCAATGTCATGCTCATGATGCTGCTGATTTTATTAGGATAGAAGCCAATCAAATTGTGATCAATGGATGTGTTCAGTCTAACGCCCTCTCTTAATTAGGTGATAATTACATCTGCAAAGCATCAATTGATGTCATTAATTGGCGACAAGGTGTTTCTTAGGGCTTATTAGTTTCATTGTAAACAATTTGCATGTGCCAAATAGATGTGTCTGCATTGAAAATTATTGGCAATGAATAGGAAATGGTGGCATTTCATACCTGGCACTTCCAATGTTAACAGTCTATTCAATGTTGAACTCAATGCAGGTATTAATCTAATTAGTCCAGAAATCTAGATGTAACATCAGGTTATCATTCAGTTATAAAGATTGATGGCTGTGTTTTCATAGCCTCCTGTGCAGGCCCCGCGGCGGTGGAGAAGAGTTTTTAACGCGTTATTTTAATATAGCCGGCCATCCTACATAGCCGACGAGAGAAGGTTGCTTTACGCCCACGGGGGCGGAAAGCAACCTTCTCTCGTCGGCTATGTAGGATGGCCGGCTATATTAAAATAACGCATTAAAAACTCTTCTCCACCGCCGCGGGGCTTGCACAGGAGGCTAGTGTTTTCATATGATTCCTGACAATGACCTCTACTGTGTGCTGTATGTATTATGATACTGTGCTTAGATATGAGATAGTGTGCAGTCAAATAAAACAAACTAAACATCTAGATACACATGTAGTTCAGTGTACTTTATCTTTCTCCCCACTAAGTAGCTTTTCAGTACCAAATTGTTTTGTTTGACTTAGGAAGCAAGGAGAAGGTTATTATAAAAAATTAAGTGCATGAGTGAACCAAAACAAACAAAAATAAATAAATAAAAGAGATGATCTACATTTGTGAACTTGTTCTGACATGTTTCATTTGTGATGACATTCCCTGTATAATGTCCTTGGGTAATGTCATGAAGTATGAGTCTACTGTCATTACAGTTTTATGGCAGATATTGATTGGCGTCAATGACCTTCTGACATCTACGCTGCCTCATTGCCATATGGATTTCTCTACTGGTAAATGTTATGGAATATATATGCGTTAAAAGAAAGAAAGCCAGCAAGTGTAAAGTGGAAGTACATTTACAAATGAATGTAATATTTGAGTAGCGGCAGATGCAGAGCCTATTACTTTAGGGCCTGGTCACAATCGTAAACTGTGGGCATTCTTTTTGGATAGTTGTGCATGTGTCATACAAAATCCAGTCTTTCTTTTACAGGAAAGGCTGCCTTCATAATCTCCAAGCAGATCTATTGGTGGCCGCAAGACAGTATCCAATTGGCCAGGCAGTATCCATTTGCCAGGCGGTTACCATCTGCCAGGCAGTATCCATTTGCCAGGCAGTTACCTTCTGCCACTCTAACTCTAAGAAAATAAAAGATATCAATGCAGAAAAGAAAGCCTGATAAAAATGTCTAAAAACACTTAGGCCAAAGCCTAAACATCTGCTTGGAGAGCTCAAGGATGCCTTCAATCCTTGCTGGCAGTTGTAGTTACCTCTCTCATAGCCTCACTGAGCTTGAAAATTCCATGGCATGAAAATCTTGCAGTGACCTACAACAAATGTGTCCCACGATTGTTACAGGGACAAGAATGCCACCATGCAGGACAGGAGTGACCATGTTTTATTGTACTTGTGCAGTTCGCTATGACTTCCTTCCTGATGTTTGTGATGTTTCACTGCTACCATATAGACCTGTGTCACCACAGGTGTGCTCAGAGAAGCCACATCCTCTTCCTGGGCTTTCATCCCAGCAACAGCGAATATTTCATTGTATGATATGGTGATGTTTTTACCATCTCTAGATTCTTTGTTGGTTGGTTGAGTTCTGAATTTGTTTTTTTACAGAAGAACTCAAAATAGTATAGAGGATTCCTTGAAATTTTATGATAATGACTCAGATTACACATGCCCCAAAATCTGATGGTAGGAAAACTGCATCTAAGTTCCTACTAGTAAATTATCAGTTTGAGTATCATTTATGATGTTATACCCATGTATGCAGATGACATGCCACATAGTTTTGATGTACAAACAGTCACTATGACTGTATTTCTTCATTACCAAGTCTTGCCGTGTTTTCCCACGACAGTAGATTTCTTTAGAAGTACAAAACAATAACGTTTGTCATTCGTCTGCATCCAGGTAGAAGATTAGATGTTCAGGACTGCTGCACAAGGTCAAGAACCTCTGATCTTCTTTACTTACATCATTTTCACAGGGAACGGCTCACTACGTAAAAGTGCCTTACGTCACTCCTATAAACTGCCCACACTGGTGTTGCAACTAAATGTTTCAACATACAGGACCATGTGCCAGTGTACCAGTGATACTGGTTTCAAGTATTTTTCTTGGCTCTTTTTGTATATATGAAGTGGAATAGAACTAATAATGGGTCGGAAACAGCATATATTGTGTGTTTTATAATGGTAGGAAGTTAGAAACAAAGGACTGTGAGTGGATTGGAAACATCCAATGTTGACCTATACTACGTACTATAGCTGCAGGGTAGAGGGCATACCACAGACATCACATGTCAATCTTATGACTGGTTTCCAGACAGTAGATCTTCTTTAATTATAATCTTTGCTGCAGTCGTCTTTCATGTAACTTGTACAATGTACTTACAGTATAAAACTGGAATCAGGCAATTCAACAGTTAAGCAAAACAGGCAAAAACAGAAAAGAAGTCACTGAAGTGATGATTATAAGGGATACAAATTATTATGTTACCCCAGTTAACCAGGGGAATGACAATTGAGCTGATCAATGCACACGTACATGTCATCCATAAATTTTGCTGTTGTCAAAGATTGACTACATATACTTGAGAAACTGACATTTCAACATAGAAAAAATCAGACGATGTTTTATCGGCAGTAGCGGAGACTATGAAGTGCTGGGTTACTATTGATTATCTATGACTCGTCTGGCAGCCCAGCCTGACTCTCATTTTCTATTCTGCAGCTGATAACAGAAGCCAAATATGTTTCAGTTTTGAAGGCAGATCACATGCATCATTCTTTTTTTTAGAATAGTTTTTTTCCTTTTGCTAATGAAGAGCCATGACAGTAACGGCTTGTTTTGTTTCCTGCTGCCCCCTAGCTGCAGCTGTGGGACACTGCAGGTCAGGAGCGCTTCAGGAAGAGCATGGTGCAGCACTACTACCGGAACGTGCACGCCGTGGTGTTCGTGTACGACATGACCAAGCTGGCGTCCTTCGAGAACATGCCCGCGTGGATCGACGAGTGCGACCGCCACTCGCTGTCCGCCGACGTCCCCCGCATCCTGGTGGGGAACAAGTGCGACGAGAAGGACAAGATACAGGTCAGCACGAACTTGGCGCAGAAGTTCGCCGACATGCACTGCATGCCGCTCTTCGAAACCTCCGCCAAGGACGACTCGGAGGCGGACAATGTGGAGGCCATTTTCATGACTCTGGCGCACAAGTTGAAGGCCCACAAACAGATGATGAACAAAGCCTTACCGCGGTACAATTCCACAGACATGAAAAGAGCCAAAGTCATCTCCATTGGTAGGGAGAAGAGTGCATCCAGTAGTGACTGTGCCTGTTGATTGACAGGGCTTCTGTTGTTGGTAACCGTCTTTATCCGGAGACAGGATTCTGCACGCAGAGTTCTACAGACTGGAGCTCTACACACAGTGGATATCCCAGAACATCACCACTATGAACCAATAACTGTTAATTTGTAAGGCTTTGGGAAACTGGGAGCAGAGCCAGAGTGCAGTAGCCCAGGGCCATGATTGGGAAATTTCAGCAGCAAAGCCAGTAGCTCATGTACAGAGACTATAGAATATAGGGAAGCAAAGACTGACTGGTCTGTGTGTGGGGAGTGGGGTGTAGGGCTGTGTACCGAAATACCTGTACCTGTAAAATTATGTTGATACAGGTCTGGATCTTAACATCTGGTTTACCTGTACCTGAACAAAATAAAACACTAGTGGACAACATTTTTTTACTCCAAAGATAGATAAATTGCATCTAAAAAGATATTTAGAACTTGAAATTAGGAAACACTCTTGTTTTCAGATAAAAATAAATAACTGTAAACCCTCATACAAAGTCAACAATTAACCACTAAAGAAGACAGTTGGCTACATGTATATTTACAAAATGAATTTCTAAGTTTTACTTAGGTACAGATTTGCAGGTACATAGCTTTAGGGGAAGTGTTCTATGTACTGTATGTGGCAGGCCCATGAGTAAAAACATCCTTTTGTTTTTTGTCATCTACAAACTAACTAGTGCTGCTGCCTCATGTCTGAAAGTGTTACCTGTGCGATAGCTAACTGTAGACTTGTCCAGGTTTAAGTACTAAAATTTAGTAAAAATAGTGCCAGATGAATTATTAGTCCACTGGTTGCAGTTGCTGACAAATCATGCTGTTATAAAATTAATTCTGCTGCTGGGGTCTGTAAGTATGGGCCAGTCAAGTTTGGGTTTGATCTTGCAGTTTGTAACTTACATTAAATAATATAAGTACTGTATGTAGAGGAAAAAAAATGTTTTAAGTCACTTATGTTGTATATTTATATATCCACAAAAGATGCTATGTGTATTAGCTAGTAGTCATTATGTGTAGGAAGTGAACTATGTCTTATGGTATTGAAGTTGACACTTGCACATACAGATTTGGGTTATGGGCACTTTTGTCCAGTCACAAAAATACAAATAAGTTTTTTGGTGCGAAACTCATTTGTAATATGAATACATTTGAAATGAGTCAGCCTATCCACGTGTGCGCAAGAATGGACTGCTGCTCAATAGTGCTGCCACACTCATTTGTATTTTTGTGACTGGACAAATACACCCCTAACCCAGATGTAGAAGTAACTTGATTAATAATCATGTTTCCTGCTGGTTTCATCTGTATTGTACTGTCACATAGTACAGGCTAGACCTCACCAAGATGCCATCACACGTCCTGTTTAGGCTAGTCTTGAGTTTTAAATCAAGTGCACTTACACATCTGCTGTGTGAGACGCAACTGCATTAGCCAATCAGTGTTGAAATTGCCATGCATAGGCAAGTAGCTGCCATCAACAAAAAAAACAAAACTTGGAGTTTTGGTATACCCAGTGAAATGTTTGCTGTTGGAGAGCTTTGTTAGATTTATATGTAAAAATTCATGAGTGTTCTCATGTACGTGTACTAAAATTGTTACTGATGCTCTTAATGTAGGGGTGCTAAAGAATACGATGTACTAGTATGTTGTAGAAATTTCCGCATACAAAATCATATTATAGCTTATATTGCTGTTGAAATTATGTCATTTGTTTATTAATACCTTTGATAACCTGTCCCTACATGCTGCCAATATTTATAAATCATATCTGGCTTTGAGCGGGAACTTGGCTTCAGTATCAACTTAGACTGGAAGTGTTGACTGAGATTTTAACTTTTACTGTGTAGAAAAGTACAAACAATAGTCACTCAGGGTAGACATCTCCAAAACTTCAATAAAGAAGTAGTTTCTTATTTACATTGACTAATCCAGTACTGGAGCTATGAATGTTACCATTCACAATTGTAACTTAGGTAGAACATTAATGATAATATATTAACTACATGTCTATCTGATAGAAGTTGTTTCTGTATTATGCTTATACTGCAAAAAATTTAAAGACACGTTTGGATTTGGGTAAGGTTTTTAGCCCGCTATGATATCATGATTAGCCGACATACAAGTTAGCTACTACATGTACAAATGTATTTTTTGTATTACTCAAATCACTGATGTATAAGATTTAAAATGTTGTATCATCGTCAAACATCAGCAATGAAATGCATACAATCATTAAGATTTTGGACAATTAGTCTTATCTATTCTGTAATTAACCTTCTCCCTGCTAAAGTAGACATTTAGCTCGAAATTTGAATAGTTAAGGGGTTAGGTAGCAATGGGAAGGTTAATTGTGGAGGTACATTGGAGAGGCTAGCTTGTGTTCTCACATGTACAGAATCATTGTGGAATGGGCAACAGTGAATGAATGTGAACATCTACAGTGTATGTGTGTGAAAAAAGTGTAACTATTCACACTGACTGAGTTTCTATGATACAGCAAGTGTTTAGACATTTTTTTCTCATATCAAGGCAGAATACAACATTAATTATATCATTAATGTACATTGATATGATCATAAGTAACTGTATAACTATAATTGAAACTTTGGAGGACTCTTGATATATATATAGGACAGGTTTAGCTACGTCTTTTTCTTAGTACAAAGGACTTGCTCATTCCAGAAATTTCGTTGAACGATTAACAGCTATTGTTGTTGCATTATCTGAAATTCATGACATGCTTATAATGTGTCATTTTTACCACTTGTTTAGATTATATATGATATGTAAAGTTACATAATATTATGATTATTACCATAATGACATAATCTTACAATGCTTACTTGTGCTAATGTTTTACAAGTTGTATTTTGTCTGTAAAGCCACTTTTCCTTGAGGTACTGCTGTGCAATCTTAAGTACATGTTAAGATGTGGTGTTTGTGCACGTTGATAAACCTTAAAACAGGGTTTTGTCATCAACACAGGGTTTACTGTGTCTTGTAAGAGCTTTGGGAGGTAAATAAAGGAAGTACAAAAAGGGCAATGTTTTACTTGCCATTCTTTGCATATTTTCTTCTCAAATTTCGTCTTCTAATTCCTGCTGATTACCTTTTAATTTTGGCATTGGTTCTTGTAGAACAAATGCGCGAAAGATTATAACGTATTATTAGGTTGTTGATAACAGGTGGAAATACGAATTTAAAGGTGCCCTGTAGCTGCACTTTCGTCCCTTTTTTTATACCGAGATTGACATCAACGTTAGTACCCTTCGTAATGAGATAATCTAATCGTCCTTCTTCGACACATATAAGTGCCTGGCACCGGAACGGGCCGTCATTGGTCGTCATAATTAGATTATCAACTTGACATAATTATGCACGGCCGTTCTGCACACCTGTGTAAAACAAGTTTGGTATGGTCCGTGCAAAATGGCGCTTTCGTACGACGGGAATACTAGTACTCTGGGCTGATTTTTTCACAACTTTCTGGGTAATTTTAGACGTTTTCGTCGGCAGAATGTCTTAGTAAGTGTGCAGCATAATGTTTGGGAGTTTTCGCTGTGGATTTGTGCCGTTCTGGTGATGTTTTGAGGAGAAAATACGGATTTCCTGACCTGGCGAATTTTGGAGAAGACAAATGGCGAGACAGTTGGGAAGAGTAGCGTGGTATGGACAAATGGAGACGACTTCGCTCATTGTTTCAGGTAAACCAGTACATTGTTTGGCTGGCATTATTCCTTAGCAACTAATACGAACATGTCAACTTATTCCGTGAGAAATGAACTATTTCTGTATTAGGTAGCGACCGTTCCTAATTTTACATAGGCTTAGAAAAGTCCATCTAGTTGTCGCGTTTTCAACATTTTCAATGTGTGGTGCACTTGTAGAGTGTTAAATGTATGTGCATGTCTTTTTAGTCAGTTGTTAAGCGTTTAGAGGTTATATTTGTCGGAAGAAATTCTGCATTGACCAAACCATTTTCTCTCTTTATCTCCACGTGGTTCAAAACACCTGTTGGAATGTTCTTCCCGCCAAAAATTTGCGTAAACAAGATGGGGGCCTCAAAGCTTCAGGGTGCCGAAATGAATACGATACAAAACGGTTGGAAACTAGTTAAATCGAGTTGACCATACTTTGAAATTCGTTCTTCATTATCATTTGAAATGTATCATTTTTGATTTAAAAGCTTGTTCGTTTCCTTTTTAGAGTAATTCAGTAAATAGTAATGACCTAGCCCAAGTATTTCTGGCGCAAACACTACAGATGACTATGCTTGAAGGTACCTGTTTTCAAAATATTTTGCGCCAACTTTTTTCGTATTCCACATAAAGTTTCAGTTGAAGGGGGTTGATTTGTTTTATTGTTGTTTCTATCCCCATTTTTATGGTCATTATGTAGTTTTTGTCAAGGTATGTGTCCGTTTTAAAGTAAAGATATTTACGGTGTCCAACTTGTAATGTATGCATGGTTAGATGAAGGCTGATGCAGTAGTGAGAACTTCTGTCTGAATCTGACAAGACAGAGTGGACCAGACCAGATGATTTGAAGACCGAAGAGGAATATCAGGTGAGAAAAATCCCAATTATGCATTTTACCCACCATTTACTTGGTATTATTTGAGACAAGTGTGTAACTCTTAAGGTCTGCATAGTTAGGTGGCTGCTGACTGATGCAGTACTGAAGACTCTGGCCTGTCCGAACCAGACAAGACAGATTGGACCAGATGATTTGAAGACTGAAGAGGAATATCAGGTGAGAAAAATCCCAATATGGCATTTTACCTACAATTATTTGGTCTTATTTGAGACAACTGTGTAACTTCTACTGTCTGTATAGTCAGGTGGCTGCTGTCAGGACTACTGTCTGAACCTGAGAAGACAGACTGGACCAGACCAGATGATTTGAAGACCGACCCAAGAGAAATATCAGGTGAGAAAAATCTTAATTCTGCATTCAACCTATTATTTACTTCATGTTGTTTGAGAGTGTGTAACTTCTAATGTCTGCATAGTTAGGTGGCTGCTGACTGATGCAGTATTGAAGACTAATGTCTGAACCTGACAAGACAGATAGGACCTGACCAGATGATTTGAAGATTTAAGAGGGATATTAGGTGAGAAAAATCTCAATTCAGATCAGGAGTTTGTACCTGTCCATGCAGGTGAGACAATATTTAAAAACTGTGAATTTTTCTTTCCTCTTGGATGTATTACAAACTGTGGGATAACATGCTGCTAGTAACAGTTACTAAACACTTTAAAAAACCTAAATTTTGTACATGTATTCAAGCAACTTTTACAACTTACGTGACTTATTCCTGTCCTCACATGTACTAGTATGTTAAGAACTCTGATGTGTAAAATGCTACAAGTACATTGTAACATGTTTAAAAGCAGTTTTGTGGAGCCTAACTCCTTCAAAGTCTATTCAATCAATGGGATAGTTGAATTGCATGATGTTTTTCCATTACACTTAATATCCTTTCATATAATTTTGTTAGGTGTGTCGTGAGGGTCAGCTGTCTGTTCTGGGAGAAACCAGTTGACTTGAAGATGCAGAAGGAAATGAAGACAACGGGCACAGTTGTGAGTATAGTTTATTTGTTCAGCAACACACCCAATACTGCTAATACATCTCTATCCTATAATCCACTTGTCCAGTCACAAAAGCTTGCACTGCTTTTGATTACACATTATGTCACACTTTTCTAGACTCCTTTTCACATCTTCAAACAATTAGTCATACATAAGAAGTTATAGTGTCTCCAGTATAACCTCCTTGCTTCCACATTGCACTTTGTCATTTAAAATACAGCACGTCACACTTTTGCATTGCGTTGGACCTTTAAATACATTCAGCTACAACTTAACTATAATCATAAACTTGCATGTTGTGTGATATACATGTAATGTCATGCTTTAGTAAGGCCAATTGCTGTTGTCAGTACAGTGACTTTTGTTCCTCTGTCTTCCTAGCCTCTATCTTCAAGTTGTGGACCCAAAGACCGGATTGCAGCATGAGGAAGAACCAGACTTTGTAGGCAGGGCTGCATGAAAGAAGATGGTGAGGTGTGAGTATGGTTTCTTTGTGAACACTCCACATGCTTTCATGTGCACACACTTGCACTCACTCACTTTCTCTAGTCACTCTGAATGCCTTTTGTGAGAGAAGCTGTTACCCATTGTCACAAAATGTAATTGGTCACTTCAATTTTGTTATCCTGAATTCATTCCGATTAGCGTCAAGCTTAAATTTTCCTGTGAAAAATATCATTCGAGTGACTAAGTGTTTTGGGAGGTTGGTCTGAAATAGCATGAATTTGTGAAATTGCCCCCTTATTGGACTTGTACCCCCCTCCCCACACTTCTCCCACAACTCTCACAGTATGTTACTTACACTGTTTCCAACACTTCAAACTTCTTTGGACCTTTACACATCAATTTCACCGCCAAAAACTTTGGGTATCTTAGCTGGCCACATCAATTTCACCCTGATTCCTTTAAGTTAATTTTCCGGCCAAAAAAAAGCTAAAAAAAAATAGCTAAGTGGGACCCTCACCTGGTTAATTAATTGGATTAAATTTTCCCGCCAAAAAACTTAGTATATACACCACTCTAACCTTGAACTTGTGCATCACCCTCCCCACTCTTCCTGCCCACCTCCCCTCACCTACCTTCCACAGTAGTTACACAGTGTTTCAACACTTCAGACTTCTTTGGACATGTCACTTCTCCAAACATGTAGTCACCACACTCTGCTACCCAAACACTTACTTGATCGAGTGTAGTTTTTCAGTCACATTTAGACTTTCGAATGATCTCTTGCTCGGTCAATGCACTAAGTGTACTCCCCGGGGGATGTCTTTTTGGGAGACATTGATGCTTCGAAACATCAGTATACCAGTGCAATTGACTAGGCAGGACATCGACAGATCATTCTAGAGTCTAACATGACATGAAAAACTACACTCGATCAAGTAAGTGTTTGGGTAGCAGAGTGTGGTGACTACATGTTTGGAGAAGTGACATGTCCAAAGAAGTCTGAAGTGTTGGAACAGTGTAACTACTGTGGGAGAAGGTAGGTTTGGGGAGGTGGGCAGGAAGAGTGGGGAGCGGGATGCACAAGTTCAAGGTTAGAGTGGTGTATATACTAAGTTTTTTGGCGGGAAAAATTAATCCAATTAATTAACCAGGTCAGGGTCCCACTTAGCTTTTTTTGGCGGGAAAATTTACATGAAAAAGAATCACCATAACAAAACTGCACCAAAATGTTGGGACAACTTAATATTTTTGTTTAAACAAATTTGTGGGCAACATGGCATTCAACAAGACAAATTTTGTAAGGAAAAATTAATGTTTGGGAGTGTTTGGGAGTGTAAGGGTGCAAAGTGTTTGTTGGAAAAGTATGAGTGAACTCACATACAGAAAGAGAGGAATTGTGTTGAATTGCATGACAAACTTTGTTATCACTGTTAACAAATTCATGTAGCAATTCAACTCTCCTGTTCCAAAATCTAGGCCTACTCTCAAGCTCATCAAATAAAGTCTGTCGGCGTTACACTACTGTCAAACTCTACGACATAATCAACACGAGACGAGCCCTGCATTTTGCAACAGGAGGTTAGAACGGCTAGCCTGGGTGCCACCCTATTTGCATGCCAGGGCTCCCATTATACTCAAAGAAATATTATGAAATGTATGGGAGCCCCAGCATACAAATAGGATGGTACCCAGGCAAGGCCAGAAACAGTGATAACAAAGTTATCTACATGACTTCAAAAGGAATCAGCAAAACAAAACTACACCCATTATTTCCTGTCATTGTTTAAGTTCTAAACTTCTTTCCTTGAAGATAAACTAGTAGCATTACCTTCAATCTGCAACTTGAATGCAGGCTACCTTTTAACGGAGAAGCTTTTACAATAATGTGTTAACCTCTCACTTTGAGAGTTCTGTAACCTCCGTTACCGCTCAAGTAAATTTAGATGGAGCCGCATATAAGACAAATTGTTTTGACAACATTTTTGCAAGTTTGCTGGGTTTCTAAGGGAAGAAAAAAATGGGTGTTTGTTGTCATTTTATAGCCACCCTTGCTGAACAAAATGTTTTAGAGTCATGACTTTACAACTTGCGTTTACTAAGTGTTGCTCAGTTTTTAAATGTCCATACTTATGCTCCCTTGCTCCTAAAAGATGAACTTCCAGGTAAAAACTGCAAATATTTTTGGAGAAACATAGCCAAAGTGAGATGTTAATTGAAATGTTTCAGAATGTGACCTTTTGCAGAGACCATAAAGTGTAGGGGAAGGAGATCCACCTCACCATCACGGCCGTACCTGCTGGATACTGGACTTTCATCAACCCTCACTGGAACTCCAGATCTGTCTACAGTTTGTTTATTATTTTACTACCTAAACTGTATCAAGTATGACATAACTACATTTAAAGTCAAAGGCAAGTTAACTGTATATGTTTTGTATTCAATACTTGCAGAAAAACAGATTGTGCTTTATTTTGCTGATTCCTTAACTTAATAGAAGTGCTTAGACATTGCGGCATGCAGACCCCATTTTTGAAAGAGTTCTAGAAATAAAAGCCAACTCACGGTCAAGGTCCGATGTTCTCTTGTCTTGTAGATAGGTAACACTACTAACAGGTCCCTCAGGAACACACAAAGGCAAAATCCTTCTGGAACAGGACAGGTACACATGATAGCTGACAGGAACACAGACAGGTCCCACAGCAAACACAGGAACATGGTACCATAGAGATGAGTCTCAGCATCCCATACGCTAGGGTATAAAAGAAAGAAAAATTCTGAAAAATCTCATGCCAAATTTACAATTCACACATACACCAAGGATACACCTGTTTACATAACATGCATAGTATAGTAATATTTGTAACATTTGCTATAAAATCTGCTTTGGTTGGGGCAAGAGCACATGGAACATTGTTATGTTAGTGAGGCAAAAAAGAGCAGTCAGCCAAAAGGGAACATAGAATATTCTGACCAATCAAAAATCACACGAAAATACATCTTACACAAGATATCACATAAGGCATCATAATCCTTTTCTTCCAAAACCTGCTTTGGTTGGGGGAAGAGCACATGGAACATTGTTAGTGAGGCAAAAGAAGGGCACAACACCCTGGCTTCTTTGTATAAAGCCGAAATAAATAAAACATGAGCACATTGAACAGAGTCAACAGTGAACATAAACTACTGACCAAACAACAATCACAGAATTTTATACATCTCACAAAAGATATCACAATCCAAGTAACAACATGATATGCATCTCATGTAACAATTGCACATATAGTTAACTTATTGTAACAATTGCACATATAGTTACATATACTTATATAACATTTCCTGTTTACCGACTGACCCTAGAAAAACCTGCCGACCCTAAACTTTTTTTTTGGGTGGATTCCAGCATGCGCAAGGGACATAAATAATAAATTTTTCAGTTATAAAACATTGATTGTACAATTGGTTTTCTCACATTGACATTATGGCCTTACCGCTCAACAACTGGTTACCATGCATAGAAAAATCCTGACCTGTTCCAGACCAAAACACCGCTTCTCTTGCAGACAAACTTATGGTGGATTCTTGGTGTTTTTTCTACCTAGAAATTTACCTTCCTGAGCACTATGTGACGTATATCATAACCCTGGATACGGTCTTTGATACATAAAACAACTCTGTTACCGCCCCCCTCCCCACTCGGAAATGTTACCGGTCGTCTGTCTCCCCTCCTCCTCCTTCCAAATCTATCACCTTATCCATGTCATCCTCTACACAAACGGTACTATCCTGTCCCCTCTGTATGCTATCGGCCTCGGACACTTTTGTTTTACATTGAAACGCATAGAATTTGACCAAAACACAAAGGACAACAACAAACCACGTTTCAAGCAAAGCCGTTCGGGTCAGGGGTCACATAAAAGCGCCCCTCAGCGGATTATTTACAAAGTGCACCTCTTAAGATTAGTGTAGTTTTTCTATTTCAGGATCATTAATTTCACCCTCATTGACTAGTAATTGATTGAACCATGTTCAAAGAACTGGTGTGGGTACGGTGCAAAAAATTGAATAAATGAAAGTGTCTTTTTATCTTCCTTACTGGACCACACAAAAGCGCCCCCATCGGTTGCTTAACTTGGTGCAGCGTTAACTCGTGGGGGACAGTTGCCGCAACTTATTTTCAAAATTCTGTCTTTTTGCTTCATTCACCTCAGAGGAGATTTACCGACAATAGTCAAGAGAGTATCTACGACGATTTAAAGTACAACTTACCACCAAAGCGGACGTGGCTCGTCTTCCTGGGCGGAATTTTACCCAGCTCGTTCTTCCCTTCCGTGCACACTCCCCATCTTGGAAAGGCGTGTTTCACGCACATGTGCATGCCACCTGTAAATCACGAGCCAAATTTGCATTCGATAATCAAGTTAACATATAAGATTAATGACAGGCCAATAGGAAATCACCACATATGCGGGTCAGAAAAATCTTACGAATGCGAAATTCTCAATTTTTCTATCCTCATCCATTTTGCTTAAGGAGGCCTCGAGGAAAACACACGTTGATAATTTTCCTATAAATATTAAATGATTTTTTTTACCCATTTATCTTCTAATTGCGATAAGGACATTTTCTAGCTAGTAGCAAATTACAAACATTACAGTTATTGCGACAATTGCCTCTAGGGATTCCAATACGTCAAAAATAATTCGCGGTACAACAAGACTAAATTTCACGCGACATGCGTAGATATGAAATATTTCATTTGTGTACTTCGATCTTTGAGTGTTTATTTCTCTTTATCGACGCTTGTTAAACTGAAAATCCAATTCTTCCCATATCATAGTATCAACGGTAAGATCACAAAGTTATAAAATATAGCCGAATGTAACCGAAACGTCCGCAATTTGTGACTAAAAGGGCGCTTCTGGCGAAGCAAGTCTTAGATTTTCAAACGTTATTCAATAAAATGGTTATTTGATAGGTTTTAGCTGAGCAATGATTCAATTAAAGGACAACCAATCAAAACAGCGGATTTCGTCTTATAACGAGGCTCAAATATATGCAGCATTAAGTCCAGGTGCCCCATTACGTCATGCGATGTAGTTACGCAATCCTCCAGGCGATATGCTGGGTTAAATATAGGCAGGAATGGGTGTAAACATTGGCGTTTAAAGTAAAAATAGCGCAAGTAATTACAGAACTAGTTGTTGCAATATTCTATATATGATCCATTCTTCACGTCTAGTTGTTTTCTGGACGGTGAGAACTGATAGTAAGAACAAAATCAAGGAAAATATGTTTAGTAACGAAAAATTAAACAAACATCAATAAAACGCATAAACGCATAAACTTTTCGTCCCATTTTTTCCACCCTTTCTAGAAGTGTAATAATTCATACCTGAGGTGTCCAGAAGAATCTTTCCATCCCTGGCGAACGTGCACCCTTCTTTACAAAGTTTACTCCCTCACGTTTTAGTTAATTGCATGCTGTGATGCATCCACATGCGCCATAATGCCAATTCATCACACGTGTCAATGAGGGCCTCTAGCAGTTCGCGGAATTATTGCAGGTACTTGAGGAGATTTTTACATGCATTAATTTCACCGACTGCTAGAAGTCGCTTTTGATACATGGCGCAGATGGTCATTTACCGATGTATCTTTGATGCTGATTGGTTCTCATCATGTCTATGCTTTTGAGTCGTCGAGCCTGATTGGATAGTAAAGAGAAACAATTATGACGTCTGACTCTTTGACCAAATATGGACAACAGACTCAAAGCTATAAAGCCGCTTTACTTTTCATGTAAACAACTGAAGTTACGATGGATTTTCGGACGAACGGGACTATTTTAGGCAGTTATTTTCCCCCAGATAAGCTACTGAGTCGTAAGAACTGCCTCTACAAAGCCGATTTATGAGGCTAGGGGAGGTGAAAATGCTCGGCAACCAAGTAATATTCTTACGAACAGGGGAGGTGGACATTTCAGCACCAAGGACAGGGATGGCTTCAGTTTGAACCTTCATGACTACAAATTGAATATTAATACACCGACTGCAATATACGAAGGAAATCAATTTGTGAATTTTTCAGTGTCGGTCTCAATATCTTATGAATGGAAACAGAGCCTCTGCCAGGCGTATAACTATGGCAATCCCAAGCTGTTACGATTTTGCCTTCCACCATGCATCTGCTTGGTTTACATTCATATGGTAATGAGATCGACACGGAAAATTCACATCTGTCAAGACTGTGACCATTTCTGCAAGCGATCAGCCGATCGCAAAATCACATTTTTACGTGTAAGTTGAGAATGAAAGAAATTTGGGCAAAAGCAATAAGTAGGAATAGAAAGGAGACCATACAGAGTATAGTCTGAAAACAAGGAGGCCGAAAAATGCCAGTTTATTTAGTTTACCAGTTTATTTGGCATAGGGACAGATCCTTATTATGGCTGCTATGGTATTGAATGTGACCATATTGAAATAAACCTTTCATTCAAGAGTCATAACAAGTGAAATCACAACACAGAGCGCTTTCCTTTTCTCTTGCTTTTTTATTGTGGCTGTGTCTTGCCATAAAATGATCTGAACAATTTTAATGTTCAACATAAGAAAATAAGATCCTTTGCATTACATGTGATCATCTTAAAACATATCCTCTTAATATTTCATAACCAAGCACTTTCACCAAACCAACAAGAAAGAGTCTTTTGATATTCTTAGGGATAAAATGAGTCTCTGGTGTTCTTGCAAGACTCATAATTTCTCTCAACCATCGAGTTCCAACACCAACCACTACGTGTTTATGTACTTATAACAGCAATCCCTTCCTCTTGGAAACTTTTCCAGTATAGAGCAGAACAGAAGATGGTAACGTATTGCATTTCAAGGTTCCGATACCAAAAGTATGCAATAAACATAATGTAGGCCGTCCTCTGACAACCAAACTCATTCAAGTGTGGTTTTCCTAGAAGAGTTTTTGTACAACACAACAGAGAAATGACTACGAAAATGACAAGGTTTTGTCGTCCGATGAAACAAAGGGCTCTGTTTGCATCCACGACTTTTACAGACAAGTTCTTGGTACATGTGTACTGTGGAACCATGAATGTTGTTATTACCATCTTAAATCAGTTAAATGCAGCATAAAAGCATGTTTGGTGCACTCAAAGAATTGAATGACGCCATGAAAACTGGTGGGACCAGTTGTACATTAGGATTATAATGCCAAAGCTGCAAAAACCTCTTGTATGGGTGGGAAATGCTTCCCAACTCCCTCCATTGTTTAATCATGGCATCCCATGGACAACAAACATCCGTGTTTTCAGATTTTTCTTGGCGTTCATTTCTGAAGGCAGGCTTCACCTTTAGAACTACACCCCCACTTTTTGTCACGTTGGTACTAGTGACATGCTCCCCAAACGTTACTAGCTTAATGCGTTGCTCTTTAACTTGTGAATCAACAAACCGCCATTCCCAACATATGCAGACACCTGAAGGATGCCCTGTAACCCCAGTTGCCATGGCAACAAAAAAGGGCGCCACCCCCATAGTACGTAGACCAACATACAGTCAAACCTGTACAAGTGACCACCTCTAGATCTATATTAGTACCACCTGGCCAATATGACCACTTTTTGGTGGTAACATAGATAATTTTTCCCATTGAAACAAGCATTGAGAATCTGGTCTATAGTGACCACCTGTCCATACAGACCAGATTTTATCAGTCTGTGGAGTGGTCTTTTTGTGCAGTTTTGACTGTATACTAATATACCAGGTCATGTACATGTATGACTTAGATATCCAAGAGACCCCTAGGGTACTTCAAGATACTGCTATGGATGACATCCGATATTGTTTCAAGTATACACAGAGATGTAAAGCCATAAGTAGAATGGTTTCAGCATGGCCAAAAAAATTCAAGTTTATGAAAACTTGATTAACACCTGGACACAAGGGGCAGTCAAGGATGTAGGGCTTGGTTGCTTTCTTTTCTTTCGGGTTGACATTTTTTTTTGTTTTTTGTTTGTCAAAATGAGACAGTGTATATATATTTAAATTTCATCCTACAATTGTATTTCTTCCTTTACCATAACCCTCTTTTTACAACAATGTAAAACTTGGTGCCCCCTATTAGTTCGTGCACCATTTAAACATCACGTGTGCATTATGATGCAAATTGCGAATAGTATGTCAAAGTTGAAGGCCCCTGAGACGTCAACAAAACAAGTCTGAACATGAATAACGCGCAGTCTAGCAAAGAAATGTTTACATGTTAACACATGGCCTTCACATTTGACCTTGTGCAGTTTAAACTGTGAACTATTGGTCAACCCAAGGACATTATATACATGTATAATAACCTTGGTCAACCTATGCAAGAATGTCATCCATGGAAGTACCCTTGGGCACCCCACTAACACTAACTACCCAGGGAGGACACACCGTAGGGCAACGATACCATTGTAAGCAAATTCTTATAGTGACAAACTATCAGTAATCACTTGTCATACTTAACACCAGGCTATCTGAAACTGCACTTCCTAACAAACATGCTAGGTGGCACTTGTATACAATACTTAGACGAGCCATTCAGTTCCTAGTTAACCATAGATTACTGTGTATCATTTAAAATGAGGTACCTTGTACCCTGATTGGTTGTTGCTAAGCAAAATGAGGACATCATAAGGCATTGTTAAATGCACAATAGTGGAGGAGCCTTGTATCAATGTCATTCTGTGTCAACAAATTTCTGAGAACAACATTTTATTTCAGTCAGAGGATAGTCATGTCAGAGAATAATTTTGTTACATATTGTCTTGCATGTCAAAAACAGAATACAAACAGCCGATCTGCATTGGCATATCAAGGTTTTACAAAGGCAGAAAATATGACATGACAACTTTATCAAATCTTGTCAAATGATTAGTTAAAAACACTAATGAAACATCAGAAAAGAAAAACTGGCTTCAACCAATTGGAGGTCAAAGAAATTTTCTCCCACCAATCAGGGATCAGCAAAATTTGCTTCCACTAATCAGGGAAGGACCAAATTTGCTTGAACCAATCAGAGTCCAGAGAAATCTTTTTAAACCAACTGGGGATGAGAGAAATTTGCTTCAACCAATCAGGGTTCAGGTTTTGCCCTAGTTGTCATCCTTCTTGGGTGCAGGTGCCCAGGGGTCAGAGTTCACGCCGGCCAGGGACGGTCCCCAGATGCTGTTGCTGAAGAGGGAGCCGAGACGAGACACCGCGGACTGGGCCTGGGAAACGGGAGAGAGAGCCTCGGTTAGGACAAGCCACAGGAGAAGTGGGCTAAGTTAAGGAAAGACTTAGGCCACAGCAAGTACGTTTTATGGGCAACATAGTCTGCACACTCCAAAGAAAATGCAAAAGCATAAGAAATAAACATAGATTGGAAAAAAAGGCAAAATACAGGCTGTTAGCATTGTAACATGGACTTTAAATGACCCAACATGGTATCACAGCCAACACGTTTTTAGGTGATAGCTGGCCAAATGTACAGGGGAACATTTACAAATACAATACAATACAATACAGGGCATAACACAATGTTGTATGATGTTCTATCTCGTGTAACGTTACAGAGGAAGCAAGTTAATTCATAATCCCTGGGGTACCTCTGGCTTCTCCTGGCCGTTTCCGTCAGGGTGTGCAGCGGCACCCCCTTGCAGAGTGTCCGGGGATGGCGGCCAGATGGAGGGGAAGAGACCGGCGGTGGAGGTCGTACTGGGCATGCTCCACAGAGCGTCAGCAGAGGACGCTGGGATATCCCACATACTAGTTGGGGCACTGGTGGACAGAAGCTGTGCATTGGAAAGAGAAATGTGATTATTAACGTGGTCTAATGTAGTACTGATAGTAACTTTTCTACTGGTTTTAGGATAAAGAAAAGCACACATATGCTACATACAGTATATACACTGGTTCAGTGAGCCACGAGGGTAGTAGTACAAGCTATGACCAGTGGATCACAACATCCCATCCTAAAGACAGCAACTATTTATAGTAGAATGCAATTAAGTCGCGTGAAGAAAAACAACCCAAATTCTAAGCCTCAATCTAATCTTTTAGGAGAGCAATGTCTCAAAATGCCTTACAGTTTGTATCAATGTACATAGCTGAATGTGTTATGCCAAGAAACTGTTAACTGGTTACGTGATACAATCAGATACAAAGCAAAAAGAGGTCTCACCGGTGATGGCCTTTGCGGAGACCCGGTCTCACGAGACCACGGCGGCTGCTCGCCCATTGCACTAGAGAATGATGGGGTATCCCAGAGTGCACTGGTGCCTGCCACAGTTCCAAAGGGGTGAAAGGTTGCCTGGGGGTCGAAGGTCGGCTGGGGGTCCTCCTCGAGCAGGTTGTTGACGTTCGCAGCAGGGTTGAAAACTCCTTCCCAGCTGGAGGAGAAGGGGTCTGGGGGCAGGAAGGTAAATATCATTAAACATAACTTATTCAAATTAGGACCTCATTTGCATAATTTGTGTGGAAATACTAGAAACGCCTTTGTACATGTAAGACTTTCATTGGGTAGAGAATCAACTGATATAATTCATGCAAATGAGGATTTTATTTGCACAATCAATGACAAAAATGTAATTCATCAGTTATAAAGGTTAATATTTGGTGAAGGTATGACTATGAGGTCGTTATAACTGTGTGTTGCAATTGGCTTTCGGGCATGATTTTGAAATAAAGTTTGTATTGTATTTAATTGAAGAAGCAACATCAGCAAAACAGAAACTACTGTTGTGCAAGCATGCCAGTGGGCTAGAGAGCTAGTCTACCCTACCTAGCCTACAATAATATTAATAATACACTCACCAGCCTCCCTTGGTCTCTTAATGCTCCGCTCAAACCCAACAGCAGAGTCCTTCAGCGAGGCAGGAGTGCCCTTGTACTCAGTACCAGTTGGTGTGGGAGGGAAGGCAGAAACTAGAACAGCAAAAACAGGGTGGGTCATGAATAAATTATGAATGTCTAAACACTTTTTCAACAAGATTTTGCAGTGGTATGGTACTGCAGTATCAGTCAGTCAATCATCCTCCAAAAAGTGCTTGGTGGCTGCTTGGTGGCTGTAGACATCTACTAGTATGTATGCTTTACAACATACATGTAACATCAGCTAAAAGCGCTCCACCTACCATCGCTGAAGAAAGCCGATGGTACGTTCCCCTCGCTGGAGAACCCGCTGGTGAGCCGTTGGGACCCGGCGCCGGCCCAGGATGCACCAGGGCTGCTGCTCTCGGAGCTGGTGTTGGAGCTGTCCTGGCCTGATGCCTTCCAAGGGTTCCTCTTCAGAGATGTCATGGACAGGGACTTGGGGGGCATCGTCTTGGAACCGATCACTCCTGGAAGGAACATGGAAACCTCAGTCTTCATAAGAAGAATACAACAGACAACAAAGTACTGCAACTTTTGTAAGGTCTACTTCAACTATACAAATGGATCAACCTATATACAAGTATCTGTAATTGTATTATATTGTATTAAAATTTAATAAAATATGTTAAATCGCATTAGAAAAGGACTCTAGGAAGATTAGTAAGTGTAATGATGTATGTGTTTCTCTACTGGAGGTTCTACATAAACAAACAAACAAACAAACCTGGGTTCTTCTGGGATGTGCTAGCGGGGGTAAAGGCGGAAGCTAAGGGGTCCATTGGTGCAGACATGGTCTTGGAAACAGTCTTGCGCTTGTTGGCACCACTGACCACACTGCTGTAGCTGCTGCCGGTCAGTCGGCTGGCCACCTGAAATGATGGCATCTTGTTGTTAGCATCTAAAGGCTTGTGGTTCAAATAAGAGCAGGCCCTAATGTTGTGCTCTCAGGAAAGGTACTTTACACCTTTTTCTTCACTGGTATGTTACACCTTTATGCAGTTTACTCAAGGAAGCAAAACAAAAAACAAACCTGAGGGGCGTTTCCAGTCAGGGGGGTTGGGGAGGAGGGAGACAGACTGCCAGACGAGAGGATCTCATCACGGAAGAGGTGTCCGGCCTGGCGGGTCTGCAGGGAGAGCTGGTGCAAGCTGTCTTCTGTGGAACAGGACAAAAAAACAGGCTTTAGACCAAATAGATCTATGAAGTAGGCAGGCAAAAGATAAGGAAAAAATTGGCCTAGACATTCTTAGCCTGGTTACCAAACCTATGTAGCTGCTGAGTCTCTTTCGTCCTCTCTGAAAAATGGAGAGGTCTAAGATGAAAGAAACTTGGCAACTGAAATGGGTAGCAGGCAAAGGCATCCTAAAGTACGATCATAGACCCAAATTGCAAATGCTACCATATATGTAGGAGCCACAAAGTCAACATGATAGACTGGTTTATAATTCAAACTCCTTGTACTGTTAAGGCAATTTCAACAGATCCTAACTTCTGTCAACTTCAATGTACATGTAGAAGAGGCTGTAGGCTTACCACTGGCGGAGCCTGATTTCGGGAGGTCCCACAGTGGGGGAGGGGAGTCCTTCCCACCTTCACTACTGGTGTCACTCTTCTCATCTGGACAGGAGGAAAAGAATGAATGATTGAATGAATGAATGTTTTTGTAAGAGCCATACATTAAAGGACACACCACTGAAAGTGTAGACCCTGCCCTATTCTGTGATAAAAGCTTCCAACAATTGAAAGAATCTAATATGTAAAGACCGAAATGAGTGACTGACAACTTATCACACCGAGAGGAACTGTTGATCTAAGTTGTTAACTGACAGGTGCTCTCACTACCTCTGCCTTTCCTGTTCTTCTTCAGCGCTCTCTTGGCCACGCTGGCTGCGATGGAATGGGGGGATGTCAGTCCTTTGGCCTGCCTCTCGCTGGCTTCCAGGGCCGTCGTGTACGGTAGTTCCAAAGTACTGCACGGAAAACACAAATGATTATCTCTATTAAATCTTCCATACACATCACACTGAATTCTAATTATATGTTACTGAAAAGACATCAAAATCAACATCTGACCACGGCAACACACATGACTCCTGAAAAGGTAACAGACTGTGCAATAAGGTTGCTGCTAGAAGAACTCCTTGCCCAGATGTCACCTTAAGCTTGTTTCTATGGCATTGACCCATCCAAGCTCACTGTCAGCACCATACAACATTTGTAACTATTGAGGATACGTAAGCCCCTTAACCAAACCACCAAATGACCAAGTCTTTTGGCTACAATAGTCTATTGGACGACTCATCCACACCCTTAGATTGCACACCACATGTACGACTCAAATTGTACCGTCTTTGAGTCTCTGCTGCTATACCCTCTTCAGTAAAGTTTAGTATTAATCCTGACATATCCGAGGAGCTGAAATGTAAAAGATGCATATCAATCCCAAATGTCATGAAAATCTGTACACAATTTCCGTCTCAGATCCTTCTCAGCAACAAACAAACAAATAATACCGGGGCCACAGTCACAACAATCTTTCTTTCAGACACTCAGTCAAAAATTTGAGTAAGTCCAATTTTTTGTGTTCAACTTGGTAATTACAGTTTCATACGTTTGCTTCATAATTTCGATGATGGAAACAGGTGGTTGGGAGCAAAACTTGAATTCATCAGTTTTTCTACATTCACAATTCTGTGTACCAAGGTTCAGACTTTTCATTCAACTCTAGATCTGTTTTTAAGTTATTTTTCTTCTAAATTGAAGAAGCAGCAAATAGCATTGGTGTGGCCTTGGAAGAACTGGACCTGTATAAAAACACCACTGTGTCATTCCGTAGAACCCACCTCGGACGCATGACATTGCCGTAAAGATTCTCCTTGTCCGATCGGCGAGACTTTGACCGGGCCTTCTCGAAGGGCTTGAAGTCCTCAGGATCCATCGCAAGGGGCTCCTTCTTTGACTTGGTTTTGGGTTTCTCTTTCCCATTGTCCGGGGGACCGAATGGTTCGAGCTGGTCTGATAGGTCTGAGAGAACGCTAGATGTCTGCAAACAAAAAGCATATCAGAATAGTTAAGCAAAATTACACAATTTGATAATAACAAAAATTCTACAATTCTAAGATTTCTTGTGGGACTGAAAGTTTATACATGACATGCTCTACATACATGTAGTGCAAGAGCTTTCAGGTCACTACTATGTATGTATCAACATCAGTCTGTATAGATAAGAAAATAAAAAGACTGTCTAAGTTGTATGAATGTACATGTATGAATATGCCGTTCTTGCAATCTGTATTCTTTGGGGTTACTTATCTCCCATTTTATTTTGAAAATGTACAGGAATGAGAAAGTGAGTGAATACATGTACATGAAGGAATGAAAGAAATGAATGGATGAATGACCGAAATAATGAATGAATAGTTGCCTAAAAGAACATTTGAATGTCTCCTTACATCTTTGCTGTCCTTGTCGATGGACTCGAGATCTGGGTTGGAATTTTCTGTCGTGGTTGACGAGGCGTCGTCAGGGATCTGTTCCTTCATGGCCTCCTTCCTTTCCCGCGCTCGGCGCTCTTTCTCTTCTCTTCTCAGTGCTGTCTTCAACTTTCTCTTTGGCTTTACTTTTCCCCCTCCTGCATATAGGAAAAAGTACATCATTCTATTTATCATGGAAACAAAATGTGTCTAGTATAAAACTCAAAGAATAGTACCTATGGATAACTATATAAAAAGCACTACTCAAGTACATTAATTTTGCTGTGACTAGGAGATGGCTAGAATTTATATGAGAACACAACATTAACCTAAGGCTACGTTACTTGCACAAGGCTTACCTTAACTTACCTAATACTGTGGGTACAATGTAGCTCATGCCCAGAAAAAAGTTTTTTCTAATCTTTTCCATTCTCTCTGACCCACTGCAAGTGGGTCTGTTTTACAAAACTTTTAATCTATCACATCTCACATCTGCAATGTGGTGTATCTTGACCACAGTACACCGGGGTGGACCTTACATCCTTACAGATCTAACACCAAACTTACGTCTTTGAGGCGAGGAAGAATTTGGCGATTCTTGCGTTGTCTCCAAGCTAAGGTCTTCCTGCAAGGAGGTGAGTGGCTCGGATGATCTTCGTCCTTTTCCATCCTTACTTCCTTTTGGTGGGAGTTCTACATCGTCGAAGCTGCCTTCAGGTTTGCATTTTTCCATTTCGTCGAGAGTTTCCCAGTCCTCCAGGTTCCGCTGTTTGGAGGGCCTGGAGCGTTTGCTGCTGGGGTCGTCGTGTATGTTGTCCACAAACGACACTTGGTTACCGAGGTTGTTGTGTTTTATTTTGTCGGGTAAGAATTTCTTCTCGCTGACGACGGTAATGTTGGTCTTGCCGTTGTTTACTGCCTGGCTGCTCACCACTCTGTTGTTAAGCAGTGTTGGCGTGACAGACCCTCCCCCACCAGGCGGGGAGGGGTCCTTTTTACGTCTCACCGCGCTGCCAGTCTGATCATGAGCACCGTCTGTAACATCGTGGTGCAACGGTTTCCCTCTGTCCACATCTTTCCTCAAGTCGAAAGGGTTTAACTTTTCCGGCGGAAGGATATTCTGATGCTGTTGTTGTAAATCATTGCCCAGGTTCCGTCTGTTTAAAGGCTCGGTGATACGTTCAGATTCCAGGTAGGCCGCCATGAGGACGCCGATAAATAAAACAGTCATGAGGAATGCGCAGGAGACGTACAGCATGTGTTCCCATGGGGGTCGGGGCATGGCAGCAGCGCAGGGGCCCAGCTTGTTGTGGGGCACCTTGGCTAGCAGGGTGTACTTCAGGACCTGGTCACGTGCTGTTGTTATCCACAGTTCCCTCTGCACCTGAGCGAGTGTGAAGTCTGGTGTAAAACTGTTGATGAAAGAATATACAACACTGATTACTTCATATGTCACAAGATACAGGAATAGATATCTTAGAATTCATAACAAAATCCTTGATCTCCTGAACTACACACTGACCACAGTTAATGAAGGTGGCATCATGTATGAGAGAGAACAGTGTTCTCACAAACACATTTGAGCATGGGGACCCCTAGGCCTATTGTACTGGGATTTAGGCCTACTACATAAGAATGGTGCGATTTGAGCCCCTATGCTGTCTTTTATCAAAGGAAAGACCATCATTCCAACCAAGAGTCCAGGCAGGAAATTGCCAATGCTGTCTTGCAGGGTGCAATTCCCGACAGACCTGCAAGGAGGCACTCCCGAGTAGTACTTACGCAATGTCCACTCTGTGAGTTCCATTAGGGTTGATGGTGAAGGGTTCGCAGTTTAGAACTCTGAATCCGTAGCCCTGGCACAGCTGGCCGTTGATTTCCATCTGTGTCACCTGGATGGGCAGCTGACCGGCGTTCTTGGCCATAAAAGTTTTCCTGACTGTGAAGTTGGGGACCCTCGCTTTTAGAGTTCCTGTAAAGATTATGCGACAAAGATGTAAGAGTAACCTCGATGAAAATTAAACATGCAGGTAGACAATTATACATAATACATGACAAATAATATATCAAGTAGCTGGATAACTTCGCCAAATAGTCCAACATTTCAGACAGCATTCATCAGTGACTTACAGTAGTAATTGCAGTCACTTTAGTGCAACTCCAGTGCTAAGTATGGCAAGCAAATGAGGGCACACATACAAAGGTTCGAGTACTGTGTACTATACAACAGATATCCAAGAAAAAAAAAGAACAGAATTCGAATCACCTTTCGTTACTAGAACAAAGGATGGCAATGACTGTCATCAACCACCCGTGTCAGGTCAAGAACAAGCAAGTATAAAGTTAACGTAATTCCACATTTAACATAATTCCATGTTTTCCAGTCCCATGTAGCATTGTACAGCATAAATATAGACAGGCAACAGACTGATGACTTACTGTTACAGTCTGCCAGATGTTCCTCCTTGAGGTCGAACTTGAGCTTGGTGCCCTTGCCAGGTTTCCTGTTGCCCAGGCGGAACTCTTCCCGTGCCCCCTGCCCCGAGGCGATCACTGCATCCAGGATGGTCAAATTATTCCTGGGGAAACAGATCAACACATAAGTCTCATACTGGTAGCATGTCAGGAAAGCATATTGCATCTGCACAAAACCTGTGACGTATTGTGCATAGGATTTCAGCAAAATGTTTTGTTTAAGGTTGTGTTCACGTATCTAAGGATGGCACCTGGCTTATAGTTTTCAAATGTTGTGTAAAAGATATCATCATTCTGCAATGGTGAAAAATATGATGTAATGTTGACAAAATATCCAACAAAAAACACGAAAAATGGGGCATGCACAGGGGCAGTATGTTCTGCCATTATGCTCAGACTGGTACAACAGCCCTTTGCTGTGGTGCCTGCACAACTGTGTGGCCCAAAGGCTACAGAAATCAACAGTACTGATATCATTATAGCAAAACTACCAAATGCTTCCTACCTGATAAAGATAGCTGTTAGGACTTGTGCCTCGGAGCTTTTTGGCGTGAATCCCACGTGAACAGAGAACTCTGCTCCAGGTGCTATGGACGCTGTCACAACTGTTCTGTTGGGTCGGACACCAAGCTTGCTCTCCACCGTAGACCTCTGTGTGGCTATGCTTCTACTTGTAGACACCTAAACAGGTTTTTATAGCAACATCAACAAAGGTCAGCACAAATTTCAATGTCAATCTGTGTTGGTAACAGACAGTAGCAAATGGTCAAATTTCATGTAGATATAGTGACTGTTGTGACAGACATATTCATGGGTTGTATTTGTCATTTCGCTCTTGGCTGCTAAGCCTTCAGTCCTGTGTATCAAAACTCTGCACACACAGGAGCCTGCACACAGAACCAAAAACACCTTCTTAGAGGACGAAAATTACAAGCATTGACGTTTCTAAGTGTACAGTGTGTATTGGTAGTTTTCCTATTGTTTAAGGATCAAACTTACATTTTTGTTTTCTGTGTCCAGGATGTAAAAGATGTCACTGTCGGCTGTCAACTCAAATATCTTGTTGTGGGGATCAATACTGTAAAAAAGGGAAAAAAAGGATATTTGCTAGAGATTCTTGAAATTGATTTGTAATTTGTTTATTGCACATACATGTAATGTAGTAATTTTCATCATTGTTTGACAAGTTTGCCAGCTGCAGCATTGGAAGAGGGAAAACTGTACCAAACCAAGAGTTTATAATACTCTTTCAGCTGCAGTTTCCAACATGATCACCAGGAGGCATTGCGACACATCAGCATAACTACCAGCATTGGCATGTTGAATTTAACTGGCTTGAAGCAGACTTAGACCCTGCAAGCCTAGGTCCAGAATGCTGTTTTAAGCTACATACATCCAAAGCTACAGTGGAAAGACGGCTTGTCTAAGAATTTTGGGCATGTATTGGACACCAATAAGACTGGCGTCCTTTCAATCACTCTGCAATTTTAAAGGATTGATCGACATTTCAAGGTCACTGAGGCTCATCCAATGTAACAAGTGAACTTTTCAGGCTACAAATACAATCAACTCTCTAACGATTTTTAAATTCTGAAACCTTCTGGAGACCCACAAAGTCGACCAAAGGCCATTGCCAGTGTGATGCCAGCTTAATGAAGATTCCCAGCTTTTAATGATCACGACTACCACAACAGTTATTCAAACTAACGTCACTGTGCACACACGTGTAATCTGCCCGGGTGTAAACCAGGTGGGGATTGTTTCCAAGTTCATTATCCCTGCTTTGTGATCTAAATTACCCAGCTGAGACTTCATAGGTCAATGTCAGGATGTCATCTATCATGATGTTCTAACCAAGGCCTATGAAAATCAATGCTGTGGGAACACATGTTGGAAAACAACTCTACAACTTTTTCATTGAAAATTTTATGTCCCTCGCCTGTGGTCCTGCAACCAAAAAAGGATAGGGCTGACAGGTTTTTACATGGGTCCGTAGTGAGACCGAAAACACAACATTTTTTCCCTAAGCCTGACAGATCATACAGATCCTCCAGATGGATGCCTTGGAAATGTTCCCGCCCATCTCGTTTTAGCCATCCTTTCATGATCACAAGAGAGCTGTTACAGTAGTGTCCAGCCACATTGCAATAGCAGCTACTTGAAAAATCATTATACTTCACTTCAGTTGAAGATGAGAAAAAGAAAAAAAAGGGTCTGACAGCTGTACTTACGAGTGGTGGATGTACTCCAGGACAGAAGAGGCATTGGGGTAAAGTGCCAGAGGGACAAGCTGCACCAGGATGGGAACATCGGCAGGGTTCTGTATCGTTAGTCTTCTTGTCTGGAAAACAACAAGAAATCAAAGATGTCACACATCCATGAAGTATGTAGACTTGTTGTGAATTTGTTGGTTTATTCATTATTGTGTATTCCTCACTGATTCTGTGCACTGTCACTTCCTCACAGCCTGTGGGAAACCATATTGACCTCCAATTCAACCTTCCTGAGTCTGCGGTTACACCATTCCCCCCTCTCTTCCTGTGACTCAACTGTAATGCAGTCCAATTTGGATAACTTTTGGGCTATAAGGGCAGGAAGGGTTTTGTCAATGACATGTTTTGTTCAATTTGCCAGTTTACTTGGCATAATGACATCTGAGTGGTTAGGTCTTGCATGGCCAAAGCGGATGGATACATGAGAAGTAAGGTCAAAGGTACAGTTTGTTTACTGTTGTCAGAGTTTGAGCTGGTCAATCCCTTGTTTTCTTTGTATATTTGGGAGGCAGACCTTTTGTGACTTTCTGTTGGGAAAGTACTTGTTTCACTGTTTTTAACCATAGCCGTCAATGGGCAAATGTGATGTTGGTACTAGTATCTGCCCTAGAGCAGAGGTTGATGGAAGACTGTCATTGATGGGCTATACTACTCATAAAGACCTGCGAAGAAGAACGAAAAAACTCACCGACTTCCCGCCTACATGTGTGAGAGGAAAGTCGAGGTTCTGGTCTGTGACGAGTGTGGGGAACTGTAGCTGTGCACTAGCCGTGGTCAGCGGACCCTTCACTAGCGATGTACTGATGTGTAGGGTAACGTTCGGACTGAAAGAAGCAAACAACAAAATAATGATAATTCAGTCTTGGTAGAACTTGATTAGATAGTCAAAATTTCAATGTCCTGCCATCTGTTTACATAGTTTTGTCTTAACTAAGGTTAGCTACTCAGATGCACGATAAATCAAGCAACTGGATAAATTATCTGAGGAGTCCGATGTTTTAGACAGAATCCACTATCTTTCATCAATCAAGTTCATCAATAAAGTTTTTTAAAAATTCTTAAAAAAAACTTTTTAAGTTAAAAATATTCTTTTTTGATTTGTAAAAAATAAAAAATAAAAACTTTTGTCAGTGACTGCGAATGGATCTAAAGGCCAGTGACACCTGGTATATGCAATATATTAACAATTATCGGAACTTCCGTTAGACCCATTGGACCATACGGGAGCGAATGTTTTTGCTTTGTTTTTGCCAAACTGAGAGGGTAAAAAAATTGCATAGGACATTTGCTATCCTCCCAACAGCAACATTGGCACAGAGGTTGCAATTATTCAGAATCTTCACCTTGTCTGGCCCGATGTTTTTAGATCTGTCCATTTTGTGAGAAAGTTCTGATATAGTTGAGAGTCTATGTCCCCTGCTTCCTTGTCTAGAGTCAAACTCGATAACCACTGGTGACCATCTGCAACAAACGTTACATCATTATAGTGAGACTGAAAACATGAGCTTTGTCTGCATATACATATAAGTTATGTTACATCAATCAACTGCATATCTGTACCTGTACTGTATTAACCAGCATAGAGAATAAAAATAGGAGGCTAGGTCCTGTGCAATATATAATATCCTGTAGAATGTATAATATACAAGTGCCCTAAGGTGTCACCTATCAGTTTAGTCTGTATGTAAGTTACATTACATCAATCATTACTGCATATTTGTATTCTGTATTGTACATGTACATGTATTAGTCAATATAACTGCATTTTCATAAACTACAACTGTTACAATATGATCAGCACCATGGACATGAACCATTATCAATACATCTGCTATACTTATTGAGAACATGTCATGCATTTAATATAAAACAGTGAATTGAATCTGCTTCCAAAAATGTCATAACAGCGCATGATACCAAATACAGCGGCAAGACTAGTCTCAAGTTGCTAACTTGAAATGAATTTACATAGTTTACCTGCTGTAGAAGTTGGCAATCCAACATAACAGTCATCCAAACACTCTAGCCTTGGGTCAAAGAACAGGGTACCAATCTGAAAGGTACATTATACAAAACAATTAAATCAGAGATACTAGTATTCCATTTGGAAAACACTGGAGATGGATACAGATTCCAGATAGACATCTGTGTCTGTGTGTGACTGTCATAACTGCCCTTTGGCATAACATACATGTAGCAGCTTTGCAGGCACAGCGGCAACACCAAACAACCTAAGACTTATGTTTGTGAACGTAAACATAATATTATAATGTTTGTGTTTGTGTCGGTCTTCCTTTTCCAGTAAGTGTTGTAGTCTGTACTTATGTAGCAAAAAGTTTGGAACTCTGCTTTTAAAAACTTAAGCTGTAAGCAGGGTAAGCTGTAAGCAGTATCAGGGAAACTTCTCTGATGTCATTGGAACAAACAAACGTTTCAAACTATGTTACGAACAACATCTTATCTTCTGCTAATTTGATATGATCATTAAAAGCTTTCTCTTTCAAAAATGGTATCACCCTCACCTTTGTCTTTTTATTAGGCTCCACCTCTGTTTTGATAGAGTCCTTCTTTTTGAAGTAGAAGCGGTCGTCTGCAGGTAAAACTGGAACTAAGGACTCCACTTTGGTTTTGTACGAGAAGGAGCTCTGCACAAATATGGACTTGTGTGCAACCTTTCCCTGAAAAAAAACACAATCATCAATTAATGTATAGTGTCAGAGAAAGCATAGTTTGTAGGCCTTAAACAAGGATTCTTGAAGGTTAAAATGAGAGCATATACGTGTATGAGATCAAGTGTTTTTTTCTTAAAGGTACCCAAAAAAATTTCAAGGGAGTAATTGCAAACAATTCAAGTGGTTGTTTCTTTAATGTCCTAAAAAGTTGAATCAACCCTATCCAATAGGATACTGATATCTGAGGCAAAAATGTGATGTCACTGACAGAACATGTTTCCTATACAGCAGGCTAATTTTAGCAAGTGGTACCAAAATATAAACGGACTCCTCACATAGCTTTGTGGGCTATTTCAAACATAAGCATGAAAATGATTCTGAAAATGTGCTAAGAAATGGCAGTAAATGTTAATTTCAGATTTCCTCATGTAGAAAAATTTTTTGTATGGCCGACTGAAATTGCGTTTGAAATTGATCAAAAGGGCATCATGGCAAGAAGCACCATCTGCCATACTCCTGTCTTCATTTGCATGTCTGTGAATCGTAGCTAAACCAGCATCAGTTTTATCATCAGTGATGCTTGTGATAAACGGAAATGTCAGAGATAAATGAATAATGAACTATGAATAAAGTTGAAGGTACGAGAGTAAAAATGTGTACTAAGCTTTACAAATTTAAAGTACTTGCATGTTGGCATGTCTGGTTACTTACTGGAAATGTTGGTGAAAACTTAATCTCTTTAGCGGTGATGCTGCCGAGGGCCACCCTGGCCGACATGGGAATCTGCAACGTCTGGAAAACATTGGAGCAGTTAACAGTCAAGCAGAAAGTAAGGCATACATGTACACTGTACATGTGCCTTGTTGTAGTCAAACTGATCACGTACAGTCAAACCTACCTGAAGTGACCATGTAATGTACTTGACAGGTGGCCACTATAGACAGGCTTTTCATTACTTGGGTCATTTATGGGAAAATAATCAACGAGACAACATAAAACTCACCAGAATGGCCAGAAGGTCTGTATTAAAAAGCGCTCACTAGAGATGGGTTTGATAATTGTACTTCCTAAAAATATTGTGCATACTAGGCAAGAACCGTCAGAACCAACAGAAATTTGAAATTTAGAGTCACTTAATTATTTTCAAAGTCAAACATCACTACTATATGCCATATATATGTCCTTTTGTGAATTTAAAGATTTTAAATTTTTAATCACTTTGTGTGTACAACTTTAGGGCTTTAACCAAGGAGTCAAATTTGAAGTATGACTTGCTAAATCGAAAGAGAATAATTCTATCAATGTCTCTACATGTATGTGTGTGAAGCTTTGTGGCCACTCATACATTGTAACAAGAGGGTGGACCCATCTGCTTTATAAGCAATCACTACTGTAAGGTTCCTGTCGCATATGAAATATTTAGCCACCAATCTTTATTTAGCAGGTTATACAAACCCTGACCCTTCTGGACCTTGCAATTTCCTTAACGAGGCTTTAACGAGGATGGAAGTGGATATGAATCATTAATAAAAGCCCTGTTTGCGTCAATGCCAATAATTCTGAATTTCCGATAAACCGTTGACACCGTAAAGATATGGGAGACCGGTAAGAATTGTGAGGGTACATTATTACGCACTGGTTGCTCTGAATTGAGAGAGACACTAGGATTAGACCTTTCTTTTACATTACTACGTACAACTTGAATTTACATATAGCAACAGTTTCGAATTTTCAGCATCTACACAAAAGAGTAATCATAAGCAGTGTGCAAATGGCAGGACTTCTGTATTGTGTAATTGACTTTGTAACGTGTGCGTAATATCAACAGATGGTCTCAGTGATAAAAGTTATTGTCTGAATGGTAGGACTAAAAACACTGTGACAGAATGTATTTAGGAGAGTACGATGCTCTCTAGAAGACATTAAGTGCACTACGATAATAATCTGCATCAAAACACACATTTCTAATGATATTATGTCTAATGCCAGAGAAGAGTGAAACTTGTCTTGAGTGGTGTTACCTCGTGATCTGTAACGATGTTAAAGCTGCCCTGGAAAACTCCCTCCTCCTTGGGTGCAACAACTTCCACCAGCCAGACTGAGTAGTGGTGCGGCTTCAACGTAAACTACATCAAGAAAGAAAGTTCAAATATTACTTTCATCAATGACTTGGATGTCATTATTTCAATGTCTGCTCATAGCAGATAGACATTGAGGGTCCTTAGTCCAGTGGTTAGTGACCCTGCTTCTGGACCAAAAAGTTGTGAGTTCGAATCCCGGCTATTGTTGCTCACTTGACATTCCCGCTATTAGAAACAGTTTCAGTCCTTACGTCGATGAAGGTTAGACATCCAGGTAATACGATATGCCAAAAAACAGTTACTCAAGCAACTGGATATGATTTTGAAGTTTCAGTCCTTATTTAGGATGGAACATTAGTCACTGTCCTTGTGAAAAAAAAGCTAGTGGAATTTCTCTGGTACAATGAACCTGTAAGTAATGCACACAGGTCTGCATTCTCTGATATGACCAGTGGAAGAGTAGCTCAACTGTTCTTTGAGTTGATTTGAGGTAAACTTGTTCGAGATCACTTTCGATTTTTCATGATGTACAGCATTAATGTTTTATCTTCATGTCCCATCTGTCAATTTCAAAACATAACAGCCCACCATTTCATTTCTCCTTTATCGTATTCCGACTGATAATAGGTTTAATGAATATTAATAATTAATTTGCAATAACAGTGTTATGGTAGCTGCACAGTTTTATCATCAAATCAAGACTGTCACACAGGATTAAGTGAGAAAAGCTGCCAAGAGCCAAATTTCCTGCCTCTAATCATTACTTTTGTCAAATGAAGATACAATTAATAAAAAAGGCTCCAGGTGATAATACTAAAAGGCAATCTTTTATCTCTACACTACACCTTCAATTCCTAAAGTGTTCCCTATCTTGATTTAGCAGATGCAAGAAGACATTAAAATATCAATGGTCAACACTTAACTAACACTTTAGGCCACACCTATTCAATTTGTTGGTTCTCATTATCTAAAAAAAGTGATCATAAAATAACCAGCCCTAGAGTGTGAGAGGAAAGTACTGACAGTGTTTCACAGTTTTAATGGATTATTAAACAAAGTCACATACACAGTTTGCCTTCAAGAACTCTGTTTTCATTTTGACCTGTCACTAAATTTTTACTTTGAAAATATCTGCAAACCAAGGAATAAATTGGTGTGGCCTTAGTTGTATAAGAAGATTCCATATTCTACAATGCTTTCTTATGTAGAACTCATGGAGCATGTTGGAAGAACGTACTGTGCCTGTGCGAAACCCAGATGTTTTATGTTTTTCAACGGATGTTTGGTCAGTGTTGCATCAGAATTTTGCCTGTTGCAAACGTAGTCTTCTCCGACACAACATTTAAAAACTACAGACAGAATGTCATCCCTAAATATGTGGATACGACCTTAAATGAGACATTGTGCCGAAGTGCTTTGCACAATACAAAATAATGTACATTAAAGGCTGTTAAATGTATTCATAGATACATACCGGTACTTGCGGTCTGTCTCTATGTTCCATGGTTAGGTATGTCCCATTGCCCTCCTCCACCCCAAGGATCTCAAACCTTGTCTCGTGCATCGGCAGTGTGGTGTTGATGGAGTTTATTGTTACCTACATGTGTAGGAAACAAACAAGCATTGTGTAAAACCATGTGCGAGCATCCAAGAGTTTCCTTCAAAGAGCATCCTATATCGACAAAAAAATTGAAGCATTTGGAGTTACCGGGGTAATGACAGAACAGGAATGTCACATGTTTTTTTATTATCAAAAGAACTTTAAGATAAAACATTAAGATGAAAGGCATAATTTTTATGAGGTTGAAAGTTCAAACACTGACAAAATTATATAAAAAGATGCTGGGAGGCACAACCTAATACATGTATGTCAATACTCCTTCCCAACCTCAAAAGCTATCTGCCACGCAAAAATCAAGACCACAGCATGTCTATAGAACAGAAGATAAAAAAACAGGAAGTACCACTGCAATACCAAGGAAAGCTCATAGGAGGCCCAAAGTCAACCTTGACCTTCATCTTCCCCAAACCTTCCCACATACAAAATATTGTCACAATCGATACAAAATATTGTCACAATCGATCAACAGCTTTATATTGCTTGCCAAGGTATGCAGAGACACAATAAAAGATGCACACACAGTCGCACAAAAACAATACCTCCGGTGAAAACCCAGTTTCACACACTCAGGTAATATGTATAACTAGGCATGTATGCCTGTAACAAAGATAGATGGTTGCACTCTACAGGGGGCGACACCATTCCATGCACTGTACCTTTTTCTACGTCACTCACCTCTGTTGGATTACTGTTTGTGACAGCGAAGGTCATACTGCGTTTGTCTTTGGAGCCCATGGTGCCAAAATCTAATGAGTTGTCCGCTGAGTGAACCGAAGCCTGGAACAATGCCAAAGGGAAATGAGATCTAGAAGTGTGATCATCATTCAAGATGGATTCTTAAGAGTACCCGATTACGGTACAAGCTTAGGGACAGCGTACACAGAAATCCATTAATGATATTATCTAAAATGTAATTAGAAAACAGCGTGGAGGAAAATGTTATTTCAGTGGGATCACTGGATGAAAAAAAACTTTTCTTAAGAAAGTTCCTGAGGTTGTTTCGAGTGATTGTGCATCACTTTTTAAGAGTTTCTAATTGTGATAAAAAGATAGTACGGGAATCTAATTGATAAATAATTGATAATGGAAACTATAAAGTTATGATGATTCAGAACACTGATTGATGATTCAGATTACACTGCAATGGTAGGGAGAATTGACATGTCCATTTAAGCTCGAATGAAAGGTTAACTTTAACAGCCTTGACTATGATTGCCCTGGTAGGGAGAATATACATGTACATGTATAATTCTATGGAGTGTTACCTTTAGCAGCCCTGAGTATGATTGCACTGGTAGGGAAAATCTGGAAATGTTTGTGTAGAGCAGCAAGAAGGTGGAGAGAACAGAGTTCACCCCGTCTGGCAAGAACTTCAGCAGGAATGGAACATGTTTTTTCTGGGGAAGGATTGTCACTGGCTCCGGAAAGTCAACAATCTGCAAAACAAAAGGGAAAAGCATGACATAGTACTGAACAAACTTTCATGAAAAAATAAGCCACGAACTTCGTGCATAAGAAATTATGTGCACTAAAAATTGGCCTTAAGGAAGTCTGACATGAATACCATAAATACTTATAATATCATACCCGGGCCGTGATAACGTTCGATAATGGTCTTCTGGACCGGGCTGTACTTTACGGTATGGCCCGGGCTTCCATATCTTCCATAAAATGATTCAAATGCGTTTTGCCCTAACTGTGTGCGCTGCTTTAAAAAATTCAAATACAGAATTTGGACGTTGGACCAATACATGTACCTCAGGCAATACGGAATACCCTGTGTTGTACAATATTCTATGTTATTTTACGTATTTCATTGAATCACCTGTGTTGTATACTATATGTACACAGGACTATTGGAAACTCACAGAGAAGTACTGCTGAGCCTCCTCTGGCAGTGTCGCGTTGTGAACCACCACAGGGAAGTCAAACGTGTTGGTCAGCATCACCTCTCGCACGATGGGCTCCGTGGTGGCAGGGCCGATGTAGAACAGGGTACAGTTCTGTTCATACCCAAGAGTCCTGGGGAAAGAGATTAAAGATGTTCTATCTGTATCTGCATAGCCTGTATTACCACCCTTCAGTGTAACACACTATTTTTGCAGGCACACTGTATGGTCACAGTTGTATCACACTTAATGTCAACCTGTCACAGCTAGATGTAACTTCACACAATTTCATATACATGTACATGTATCTGTAATCATTGTTTCAAGTTGTATTTAGTAAGGATTGCCCTTGCTGTACTTGGTGGCATCAAGTTCTGCTCTATGATAGTTGGGTGACTGTACATTTTGTCAAATTTAAAGCATGATTGCCTGCAGAGGACAACTGTTCATAAATAATGGACAACAGTAAAATTGTGATTAATCTAATGACTTAAGGTATGAAGTACATGTATTTCAACATGTAGCTGAGTGTTAAGTAGAGTGGATTTATTCCCCAAGCTAACCGACATCTTTCACACCACAGTCGTCCCTTGGAAAGACATCTTGATTGATGAACTGCATAGTACTTTTATTCAGCCTGTCACAACTGGTTTCGCCCTGTCAGCTTCTTCAGGTGTATAGGTCAACTAAGGTCAGAGCACTACGACCTGTATGGTATCATTTTACCAGGGGGATTTGCACTGGAAAAGCACATTATATAAGAGAGAACTTCATGAACTTGTGTCATTTAGCCCCTGTACACTTGAATAAGCTGACAGAGCGAAACCAGACGTGACAGGCTGAAAGAGTTTGAAATGGGAAGGATGACTGCAGTTTGAAAGATGTTGGTTAGCTCGAGGAATGAATAATATTTTTTCGACTTTATATTTCAACTTGTGGCTGAGTAATATATCAGTTGAAAGAATATGCTTTGCTCTAATCTACTGTTTTCCTTTCTGTCAAATGTTTGACAAATATATATCAGACAAGTAGTCATACAAAATGTAGTCTTAGCATAATTTGCTGGTTAAGTTAAGACAATTTTTTTTTCTTACCCGTGCAGCACCTCGGCCTGGTACGGTATCTCCAGTTTTGGGATGTTTTTGTCCTTGGACTTGACGACTATCTTGCCTGCCCACTGCCTGTGGGTGGTGGCTTTATTTGCTGGAAGAGTTCACAACATATTTTAGCAACATGCTTTTCTATTACATAGTGATATTCATCATACATTAAGATCTTCTGAGGTCCAAAGCGTGCTTGACAGAGTGTGAGTGAGTCAGTCTGAGTGTAAAGCAATCAATTCTAAAGTTTTTGCCAGTTAGCAAACAGGCAATCTATCAACACAACACAAAAACAAATTTTCACACCTTCACAAATTATTTACAGTTGTTGCAAATTTCTTGCTTTTGTTTATTATTTTGTAAATTTCTTGCTGATTCGGGCATTTTCCACTGTTGCGCACATATTCTGGTTCCTGTCAGTGAGTTGCTCCATTTTCTTCTTAGTTCCTGAGTTGCTCAATCATACCAGCCAACCAGGGGACCATTTTGACCCCCAATTTGACCTTCCTGCTAGTGTCGCCAAAATGAAAACAAATCTACAGTGGATTTGTCACTCGGCGACAGAAGAAAAATGTCCAGACTATGCATGATGTACAAAACGACTAATAAACTAGTCGATGTACAGACTACTAAGTACCTAATACCAGATACAGTCCCAATTACCACAGAATCTGCCAGAACATGACCGGATACCCATTTGTCACTGACGCTATTCTGTCTTCTGTCTTCTCTATAATGAGTCCAGACTATATGACTTTCTTATCCCTAATTACACAAAATCTGCCAGCATATGACAGGATATCCATTTGTCATTTTTGACTTGACTAGTGTTAATCTTTATAATCTACTTTATGCACATAATTACACATAAAGTGTTGAAAGTGTTTAGGTAGGCATTATTAGTTCTGACAATAGATCAGTGGTTCCCTATCATCCAAACCCGTCCCTAAGATTGAACATCCCCAGTTATCTGCCTCGAGACAGGCACTGAGGCCCATTTTCCCGCCCTGGAGCGAACAAATCGACATGTCTGCTCCATCTCAGAATGCCAGCAGGGTTTAGAAGCTATTACAGCTGTCACAATTAATCAAGCCATATGTACAGGTCTTCTGAGGTCCTGGGCAAGCTTGACAAAGTGCGACTGAGTGAGTACAGTAAGATATGACAGTCTATACGGTTCTTTAATTATGACAGTCCATACAGTTCTTCATTTATGGTCAGGAGATTTACCTCATTTGTGGAGGGACTGACAATTTAACAGATGACTATCACTTCTTGAAAGACGTCAAACCTGAGACCAGGCTGTAAGTTTTGAACCGCTCATAATGGATGGAAAGGACCCCTTCTCTTTTCAATAACGAAGTACAAAATGTATGGCAGGACTGACATCTAATGTTTTGTATGCTGCTACATGTAGAATGTGTCTCATCTTTGTTTCCTTATCCATCCACAGTCTTTATATGTCGCTTGGTCTTCCCTTGTACCACAAGTTTGATTTCAAATGTGACGTTTGCAAAATGTTTTAATTACCTACATGGAGCTTTCACTGAATTATAACTGAGTAATCATGATTCAACCTCCAGGGTAGGAAGTAAAGATTGAATTCCTCTATGCTATTGGCTTTAAGTGATCTATCATTTGGGAGTTGTATATTGGAACATAACTGCAGGAGACACTCAGTCTCCTATGGCTTTCTGAGTTCCACCATCTTCCTCCCCAATCTCTCCTTGCTTTATTGGAATGCATAACGCATGTGCGCCTGTGTTAAGAGCCGACATAAACTGTTCATATCACGAGCTGGGTAATTTCCAATCCTTCGAGGCATCAAACATCTCGAAAGTCGAACAAATTGCTTTGAATGCGCTATAACAGGTTCCCTGAACGCCCTGTGTTAGCACAATTACCGACACCCCTGCTAGCTGTTTAGGGCCCCCGTAATTGAACACTAAATCAAAACTTCTGTGAAGTTCAGTATTACTCAAGCATCTTTTCTAACCTGTTGCAGACTGACAATGCTCTTATTTTTACCTCATATCCCTTGACAGTGGGACTGATTAAATGCTTTCCAAAAAAGTTAGAACTTGGCCAGTTTGAATATCTCAATGAAAACAACAACACAAACTTGAAGTTGGTTGGAAATAAAGTGGTCTTTTTTTTTGTCTCACATGTACATGTACATCTGTGACACATAATATTATGATATATCAAACATACCATATCAGCAACACACCAGGCACAGCATTATCAAGCTTAAGACTTTAGTATGCTCGTGATAATAGTGAGTGTCACTCCTGACTGAGATGCTGAGACCAATACATGTTGTAAAATTGTTACACCCTGACAACTTGAACTGAACTACGGTAATGGACAACATTGCTGCCATTCTATGTCTCTCAATGGCTGCTCCACATACAATGTGCGAATTTCTGCCTCCCATACCAGTTTATTAGCAAACTGCAGTGTACCATAAAGTGTTGGTTATTTCCCTAATAACAGCTAAAAGTGCTAAACATGTGCCCCTATGTTCCCCCTTACTCACACAGCACCTGTAAGCTTAAATTACGTCCGTTGACCCATAAACTGGAGCGGTATAAGTCACACCACCAGAGCAAACCAAATGGTTATGGGGCCTTTTTCAGATATATGAGACGCCCTTAATTGCTGTCAGTCTCATCCCCTTTACAGGCCAGTTGGGTCGTTCCTCAGTGCCATCCTGAAGCAACTATCCCCAGCTCGAACTGTTGGAGTGATGTTGGTTGGGGCGCACTAAAAGCTAATAGCTAACATTAGTGGCCTGGTGTGGAACATCGGAGGCTCCAAAGGATTAGACAATCGTGTGATAACTCTCCGAACCATTACGGTTGTTCTGCTAGGGTTTGCATTAATTGGGCCACTCTGTCAATGCCTTCATGTGTACAGCACTCTTTCTGGGAGCACTGTTTGTTTGAACCACAAAAAGCTCAAATCAGCCTGAGTTCTTTGGAGATACTAGTAGTGAGGACCAACCTTGGGTACATACACAGCTCATATCAAGTTGAAAGTTAGGAAAAGTCATTCTCTTAATTGAAAACTAAAAGAGTCCCTCTCAGTCTCAGCGTGCAAAATACCTGGTTGCCCAGTTGCCCCGGGCAACCAAATTTTACTTGGGCCAACCTATTTTTGAACCTAGGTAGCCCAGCTACCTGAATTTAAAGAGTGCCCCCCCCAAAAAAAAATCATGCCCACTTGGCTTGCACCAGTGTATCCCGAAGATGCTTTTTAATTTTAGATATTAATGGCTATAACTAGTATCAGTTAACTAAAGGCTGTTAGAAATATTGTCAAAGGCTTATGTATGTAACATTACTTAATTTGAGGAAAGTAGTAACTTAGAGTTTACAAGTTTACAAGTTTATTAAAAGAGGTGGGGCAACCTAAAATTCTGATGGGCAACCTAATTTTTGGACAATCTGTCAAAGTGCTACGCAAAATATTTTACGGATTTTGTGCAAGCGTAGTGCGTTCTGCAGACGTGCTTATGTATATCACTCTTGTATTAGGTTGAAGCATACTGAAGTTTTGTACTCACCATAGAACGTTACACTGGCAACTTTTGTGTCCCTCCCTCCTACTGACGGTTTGAGTGTGACTGGTTTGTAGTCTATAGATACTGCATCATTTGGTGATGATAACTTTATATTCTGAAAGACAAGAGCCATTAATGAAATTTACTAGCTTTTAATTACACAACAAGTCTCAATGATCTAACTATACCCCAAATTTTTTATTAATCAAGGGAGTTAATAACACTCAAATAAAATTATGGTACTAAATTTTTAAAAAATAATAATTTGATTGAGATAGAACAGATTGTTCAGCAATATAGCTGAAAGGAAAGCTTCACAATAGTTAAAGATATGTTGATAGAATGTACAAAATTGCTGTGAAGCAATGTTACACTCTGAGCATTCTGTTAAAATTGATATGTGAACTTACAGTGATTTGTACATCTCTTGCCATGGGGTTTAGTAGATGCAGCTGTAAAGTCTTAGGTTCATCTGAAAAATAAAGAAAAATGTAAGTTACATGTGTGTCTACTACATGTTTGCATACATGTTATCCCAGCAGTTCAGATAAGAAGGAATTCTAGAAGCTTTATCAATAGGCACACTCTGTCATGACAACTGGTTTTATGGTTGTCAGTTTTCCACATTTTCAGCTTTTGTTGTAAGGTATGCATAGTTACTAATCTTTCAGCACCAAGGACAGCGTATTACTCAAATGCTTTTGCGGTATCCATCATGTGCTATGGTGTGTGTGATGTGTTATCATTTGTTCTGGTGTAGCGTGAATGGTCCAGTGGCTAGCAAAACTGCCTCTGGACCAAGAGGTTGGGAGTTGGCTGTTGTTGCTCACCTGACATGCACCTTACAGGAATGGGCTGTAATCCATATATAGGAGGTGGTCCACTGTTCATTGTGCTTGTCGAAAAGAGCTAGAGGAATTTCCCTGGTACAACAAACCTGTAAATACTGTACCTGGCGTCTGTCTTCTCGGTCATGACCAGTGGAAGAGTAGCTCTTCAGTGAGCTTAAACTGGATCAAGATCACTTTCCTTTTCCCTGGCAGCATTGGTTGAACCAAATTGTTGCTATACAGGGATCTCCCAATGCATCCAGAGTGGAGGAAATGAGTATTTATCTCCATCCCTTATCTCAAAATCATTTGAGTGATACACTGTCCTTGGTGCTGAGGATTAGTAATGCTGCATACCTCGCAAGAAAAGCTGAAAAATGTGGAAAACTGACAACCATAAAACCACTGTTGTCATGACAGAGTGTGCTTAGATTGCACTATTGTGAGATTGGGTGCCAACGCTTCCATCACTCCTACAGAGAAGGACTAGGCCGGCTTATATCTGATATGCCGAGGCAGGAAGTCACAATATTACCCGGAGTTATCTCATTGTTCCACGAGCAAAGCTTTACTGGAGCTTCATACCTTCAAGGAAGGTTTAAGAACAGAAATAGCCCCACTAATACAATGTCTCATATATTACCTAATGATATCTAATCACCTATCTCACATGGATAATACATGTATAAGGAAATTACAGAGTAGATGGCATCAATACTATACTTGGCATGTGCACTTTTAACATAATCCTTAAGATGTAGAAATTAACAGTACTCTGTGCAAATTATACATTGAAGGATAAGTTCAGCTGTAAAAACAAAGTTTTGTACTTTTGCAAAGAATGAGACATTAGACTTTCCACCCAACAATTTCTAGTTATAAAGTCTGAACCATGTGCATTGAAGAAAGTTTGAGGTGGTTCATCTCCAGTAACTGGCAAAAAATTAATATGAATTAAATTAAATATAGCGTTGCATATACTTTAAATCACGATTTTTCCATGGTACTTCTATATTTCCCAGTTTTCACGGTCACTTCTGTACAACAAACTTATTTCCATGAACAAATAATTCATTGGCTTTCTTTTTGCTGCACCTGCCACCACAACAAAAGCATAGTTCCGCAAACCTGTCCATTTTTCTCATACTGCAAACATTTGCTACTGCAAACATAAAGTGATTTACACTATATCACCACCTCCTTGACCTTTGTGTTCACAGACATTACCACGAAAACCCTTTCATTTTCTGCATCTTACACGTATGATGGTACGTAGCAAATGCTTTCTTCAAAAGTTTGGTGCTTAAAAAAAAAAACCTACTCTGGAGAGTGGAATAACATTCGGAGGTGATGATGGAGTATGGGTATGGATAAATTCATCACCCAGCATTACGAATCCTTTGATAACATCGCCCTGGAGCCCAGTCTTAATACCACACTGCCTGAAAGCATGCCGGCAGAACATACCGCACCTCAGTGAAACCTGGATTTTTTCAGGGATTTCGTTGGATGTTTGTTCAACGCTGCATCACAATTTTGACCATTTCAGACAATGTCTTTTCTGACACATTTGATAAACTACAGACAGGATGCCATCCTTAGATATGCGAATACAACCTTAAATGAGAATAATGTTCTTTGACTTTGACTGTCGAAGTATTATACACAGTTTCGCGCAAGTGCAGAATGTACGTTCAGCCGACGTGCTGCATTATGTAAAACTTGGATAACATCGCCCTGAAGCCCAGTCTGAATACAACACTCCCAGAAGACATGCAGTACCAGTAATCCCTATTCCGTATAGGATTACTCACACACCAGACACCTAATACCCTCGGCACTATCTTGCCTGATACTATTCCACACTCTACGTTGTAAGGATAATCTCTTCCCATTTGCTGCCGTTCATAGTTTTAAAAGTGTTGCATGACACAAATTAAAACCATATGTTCAAGTATGCATCAATTCCTATCTAAAAGTCTTCGGTATACAGCTTGCAATTATACTTCAATTACCAGATATACGAATATTCAAGAATTTGGATCATGAGATGAAGTGCAAGAAAAGTCAGGAACTGCTTTGGACAGATGTTAGTTCCCTGAAGTGTGGATGATAATTATGTGTAATTAGCTATAACTGGGAAGTTTTGCCATACAGTGTAAGATATCCCCCAGGGAAATTCAAGTCGACTTTACTCGTTATGGGTAATATATAAACTGTTAGTTTTAATTGTTCAAACTGTGTCTAGTTACTGTGAAGTACCTGACAGAAGCATCATTATAGACAATTTTGTCCTGTGCGTGCGAATGGAAACAAGTAAAAAAGTAGAAGGTAACATTTGCAAAGCAAATGCATAATCATGGATACCTTTACATATGGTCTGATCTGTTAATTCTTACTCAACACATTCATGATATATATGGTGACAGGAGTCTAAATCCCTCCTGCTATAAAGTTGTAACATGATGTAACCCAACACTAGTTACCAAGGTGACAGACGTCTGGTTCAGGTCATTGACCTTATTTGTTTGGAGAAGAAGAGGAAGAAGAAATAAAGGTAAACAAAGATATATTTTTTCATTGTGTGTTTGGTGGCATGTTATTACAAATATGACTTTCAGTGATTCCAAACCCAGTGTAAGGACATCAACCTTAAATAATAAGAGACTTTTGCATGGCTAAATTGTTGTCTGTATATTAGGCACAAGGTACAAATGTATCTGCACTTCCAACACAAAGGTTTTAATGAGGTGTATGGCTCAGCAGCATGGACCTTGACAAAATAAAACCTAAGAACTACATTTTGTACCTTGAAGCGAGCCCAAGGTCTTTCAGGACTTCTAGCCTGAGCAGCCCACCTGAAATGATGATGATGATTTATACTGACCTAGTACAGTCTGTCCAACAGCTGCCCAACCACGATTACAACTCTTCAAAGACAACTGGGTAAGGAAGGCACATTCACAAGTTGTACCCGAGAAAAGCCCAGAGAAATCTTCACAAAACGAAACCCTTTATTGGCTCTGACTTTCTCATTCAGAACTATCCTATGGCTTGAATGTACAGTAAATCTTGTTCAGACCCTCCATCCTCTAATCATGGTTTGCTATACATCATATGTCCACCCGAATCTTCCACCAAGGATGGAAGCCGGCCAAGAAAGAAGATGAAAATTTTATCGGAAAGGATGAAGTACCAGCTGCAGCTTTCAAATCTAAGTCTTCTCAACCTTAACTCTACGTTCTGTGAGAGGTCACGCCATTTTTTTCACAGAGAACCTATTTGTAGCATTTCCACTAACCTCCACTGTTCAATTTTGGCATAAAGGCACTACTAGTTCACGCTAAATCAGCAACTTTTCCTTCAAATCGGGGATCAAAAAGGTGGTATTCAATACCTCAACTTTGGTGTCCATGAAGGATCGTTCCAATTACTGTAGAGTACATTTGTACGGCTTTGCTTGTTCCAAATGCTTCCAGTATTATCTGGAAACTTCAAAGTGCTTTGTGGCATGGGCAGAGAGGCTCCAAGCCGTTAGTTGGCTTTCCATCTTATGTTTTGACAGGAAATTTGATGAGTTGGCTTAAACTTCTTCTGTAGAGTAATACAGGATCTTCACCACGGATGCCCACATGGACGTTTTACTGGTTCTAGTAGACTACCATATTATCAGACGCAAAGGCTTGGTGGATTTTGAAAGGACTCCAGAGTCAACATATACTTTTATGTTGCATGATAACATCCAATAGTGCTACAATAGGTGTTCCCTAGATCATTTACTTCCTTTGAAATTCCTACGAGGATTTTTATACAAACAGCCAAGTTACTATCTTACTGTCGGGACCGAATAACAACGCAAGAAGGATAAGCTCCAATCAGATTCTACCATACCCGGCCTCTGACTTTAGTGCGTCTACATACATTGTATATGCAGACATAAAAGGGTCGAAATCCTTGCAAATACATCAAACAGATGGCTGATAGAAAAGGGAATGGAATGCCCAGTTGGAGCAGTGCTTTTGAATGCTACCAGGGCCTTTGATGTATATAATCATAGGAATACAGTAAACTGTAATTGCTTGAAAACTGTAAAACGTACCATCAACTACAAGGTGGCAAAGCTATCTGAATAAAAGTATGTTTATATTATCATCATTTTTCCCATTACATTTACATACCCCCATAGAAAAATTATCATATGGGGCGGGGTTTGTCAAAATGTTTGTACATTGTACATTGCCTTCAGACTAATAGTACACGCAATCTTTTCTGGCCTTTCATATTGTTGTTGCAGCTGTGATTGGTTTGCCAATCAAAACAAAAATATGACATGCCTGTCTGGCTATATGCTATACCGGCTCATGACTAGAGTCGTAGGCTTTATTTTGTTTCCAAATAAAACAAAACATGTACAAAAGGCAAGAATGTGGTTGGTGCATCTCTAATTTAAAAATAATTCATTCCAGCCACATGGTGAATTGCATATCACTGGCTGACATCATCAAAACACATAAAAGCATGGCAACATCATGACCATATAAAAGTCGTAATAAATATACTTTCTTTCAAAGGAATCTTTGTTCTAGGAATCTTTCACTAACATATAACAGTCCTTCCTTGATTTCTATTTGAAGGAACTCGTGTTGTTAGGAGTTTAGCCTTTTCCTAACAGAAAGACATAAACTTGTAGTATACGACTTCCTACGAGACTACACAAATGCAATCTGGACAGGCATTAGATTCCAGATCCAACACAGAAACAAAATGGTCAATACTGTTTAGTAAGTGTGAGTGGGTAAAGTTGCAAACCCTTCAATCCTTTATACGCTTCAAATCTTACAACCCACTTCAATCAGCTCCAGACCCTGATTCTCTCTTTGCCCAGTTAAGTTTTATTAAACCATTGTTTGCCATTTGCCTGAGGGGGATTCTAAGAATAGGAAGGTAAAGAGAATTATGTGGTGCAGCAGTGCCCCTGTGACCTACACTGTGTAAGAAGTTTAGCAGGTAATCTGTACAGGGCTTAGCAAGATGAAACCAAAGTACCAGTCAACTGCTGCCGACAAAAAGCTGATTAAAAGAAAGACCTGTGGGAGGCTGAGGGATTTTCCATTCAAAAAAGGTTTAGAAAACCTATCCACAGTTGAAAGGCACAATGTATGTGCATAACTGTGATCAGTATTTATCAACATCCACAAGGTAAGCAGGTTCATGCATACATTGATTGAACATAATTGAACTTACTGCAACAAGCAGATCACTGACCAATAAGGTCATACTTGAGGACGGAGAAACTTACCAACTGACAATAGTGTGCCGAAATCCAGCATTTCTGTGGAGGAGTAGATACCAGGGGCTGGAGAAACAAGGGATACTAATCAGCATACACACATACAAGACAATGCAGCATATATCACTTCACAGTATACTGGTGAGTTCCAAATACATAATGCTGTAGTATATGATTGTCAGGGTTTAGACTCTGATTTGGCAATTCCACCTTTACAGAGATCACGATCAGAGTTTGTTGACAGAGACTCTGATCTGGATGCTATTGAACATGTTAGGGTGGTTACATATTATGTATTATGTTAGTCCTATATTTCAAGTCAATACATTGATCTGAAGTGACATGCATTGAAGTTGAAAACTGACTTTTAAGCAAAATTTAATATAATTCATCAAATTAACCAGACCTCCGATTGCTGATTCTACCAGATCGGAGTCTCTACCCTAACTCTTCAATGCACAAAATTTAAGGTCACTTCACCACCACATACAAAAGTTTACTGTTGATGTATTACATTTAAACAAAAAAGGAGATCTAAGGACTTCCTGCAAAGTTTGAATGAAATTACTCTAGGCGATGAACAAAACACATGCAGTAAACTGTGGTTCAATAATAATGGTGTAACCTTAAACTTAATGGCAAGAAAAATACATTAATCTTGACCAATACTCCAAGCTCTCATCAACAACGTCTAGAAATCTGTATTTACATAACGAGATAAGATGCCGCCACGCTATCTTGTTACCATGGTAACATACCTGACGTGACCTCCACCTCCACAGGGAGGATGAGGGACTCGTGGTTGGGGAGGGTTTTTATCCTGATGAACGCCGTGTGATTTTTCTCCTCCCTACCGACGAAACTCGCCCGCATGACCGGCTTCGTTTCATAGGGAGGGATTTCCTGCAACGCAACAAGACGAGTTTTAATGAAAAAAAACTGTTCTTCAACTCAAAGAATTTGGCTTACTGGAATTTCCACTGAAGCTCTCAATCTTCTCAGCTATCTTACCCAAGTGCTGCAGACACATGATTTGTACGTGATGCCAGTGTGAGCGGGGCCTGATGGTGTATTTAAACCCCGGGTTCTTTTAGGATGTTGCCTAGAGAGACCTTTATGGAGAAGTAACGGACACGGGACGCAGGTCTTTGCCGTACAACATCGCCGGGGACTGGGACTCTCAACTGTCGACCCTCGCCTCTCACCAACTGTCGACAACTGTCTGTCCTTTCCACAGTCCCACGGCTTTACCTTTATTCATTTCTTCCAGACACAGGTAGCACCTAAGTGTAAAGCTACTGTCTGTCAGAGTCTAGACAGACACACCAAGATATCGTCTACTATCCTACTGTCATATAATCATTTGTTTTGATATTCCGCACTTCAAACGATCTTCAAAGACAACAATCCTTTTGTAATACAAGTTTGCACGTCTATGATAAAGAGTTCTTGATTACACATATATGAATATGCGTAAGGGTTGTCATACTAATTACAGAGCGGAACGGGCGATAAAAAGCAGAACAAGGTGAAACACATTGCAAGAATGGAAATACAAATTACAGATAAAATACGACATTTTCCCATTCCTACATCAGCACTGGGTCATTTTGTAATTTACCAACTCAGATGAACTTTCATGACATTAACATGAGTCATACTTGTAACCAGACTTGCAATGGAAATGACAACAGAGCCTTGCTTGCACAAACAGGGCACTCATGGCTGGTAGTGACTGCCTAAAACAAAATCAATAACTACATGTATATTACGTGACTTTGCTTTTTCCATAACTTCTTATCCTCACAAACAAGAGAATTTTAGTATCATTCATGCAATAGTATTCTGATTCTCTGAATTTAGTCAGTGATGCGGTAGTTCCAAATTGTACCGCTGCTTTCCAAAAGTTTCAGGAGATCACTTTTCATCAGTGTCAAGATCCCAATACAATGTACTAAGACGACCCTACAGTCTTTGCAGCGCCTAGTCGTTAGGACTAATATGCGCATTCCCATCACAAATCGACTTGTGCTGAAAGGTATCGCTGGCCTGGAGTGCGCTGCAGCTCCTAACAAGCCCCGGGGGAGGGAAAACTTCTCCTGCACAGAAGGGCACTTGCTTTCATCTTTTCAGCAAGCTAATGGGGTCACCTGTGTTCAAAAGGGTGAGGCAGGTAGTGACGGCAAACCTGGCTTTTCTCCGAAAGCCTGGAGGCAGAAGCGCTTTCTGTTTGAGTGGGATCAATGCAAGCATGCAACTTCTTACAAAACAATCCATACTTCTGCTTTAAGCATCTCCACCATTGTCAATAGCAAGTTTGAAGGATAAGTAGAATGTATAATTACTAAGTAATGCTTGACTTGTCTACTTGCTTGAGGCTATGGTTATCAACAGAATCTTCCAGTCTGCTTGCTTACACTTTACCAGACGAAAGTTGCTGTTTGAATAGCAATCTATTGGTTCTGGGGTTAACGTTAGGCTGAGCAGAAAGAAGGTTCATGAATAGTTTCATCAGGTTGGTAAGACACTGAATAAAGAGACTCTCTTCTATCTGCAACCAAGTGTTTTTAATCAGTTGATGTTTCTGTGACCATCTGTCACCTTCCTCAGATATATAGTCCGTTAATCATGGTACTTTTACACTAACTACAGTTTTTGCAGTCACTTTGAATCTGTATTGCAAACTTATCATTATATATTATTTGCTGGCTTTTTTTGCTGCACCTGCTGCCACTGCTAACGTAAAGTTCCGCAAACATGTCCATTTTTCTCGGACCACAAACTTTTTCTACTGCAAACATAAGTGATTTACAGTATATATATTCTGTGTACTAGACAATACTTTGCATTTGGGAGCACATCTGTAGCAGCGACACCTGTGCTGTGCAATGTGAACCAGTCAGTATTGCCCTGAGGAAGGTGACAGACGGAAAGTCAACTGACTAAAAACACTTGGCCGTGCACAGAAGAGTTTCTTCATTCGGGAAGATGGTTAACATGATAAACTATAACCTTATATACATTGTAGGGCGCACTTTATGGCAACCATGATTTCATACATTGAGCGATTATTCAGCCTTGGCAACACAATGTCAAAAGAAAGGGTAACCGTGAAGATTGACCAGAGCTTCTAGACAAGTCCATAAGTATGTAAATCACAACATTCGACACAGAACTGCCAATTCTGAGAATTCTTCAAGGTCGCAACCTCTGTGAAGGTCACAGACACGGGGATAAAGACGGTTACGACCTTTGCAAAAGTCACTTCCAGGGAGACTGGAAATATCTCAAACTAATCAATATAGACACGACTTAAAGGCTCTGGCATAAAGCTCTTAAGACACCAGAACGTGCCCGTCAGCCTTTCAATTGACCTTGAAATGACTTTCCAGGCCTGAGACGTAAGATTGTTGATAAGGATTTTAAGGAAATGAAACCAACGGTAAGATATATGTGTTTACTACTGCATGTGAGCTTTATAAGTGCTTCTCCCTTGCAATTATATTACTACTAGTGAAGTTCTGCAGTTGTGATAATCTAAATGGGTTTCTTTCAATTGATGTTGGGAATTTGCCTGTCTGATGAACAATCGGCGAGCTTGCAGTCAACCGTTTGGCTGGTATTCATAAGAAGGATGTGTGTGGGCTGTAATTATACCATGCTTATTTGACCTGTTTAATGTGTAAGATTCAAGCTTCCAGTCATTAAAGCTGCAATATGTAACATTAAGATGGTACAAAAAGGTCAATTTTCTGGTCATTTCGTTAGAAAGTAAGTTGAATCAATCCTAGTCCTTTGCAAATAAGTGGCATTCGGGAATTGGAGGTGCCAAAATATGATGTCTTATGAGTGTGTTTAAAAGCTGAAAACACAGCTGTCACCCACGTTTTGTTTACATTCTGGTAGTTTGTGGTGGTACCACAAACTGAGTGCACCTTGTGTGGGCTGTAGCGACAACCATTAATGTCAGAAATGTGAGATAATTGGCAGCACAATTATGTTGAAAAGAGGAAGTATATTACAATCACACAATTTTTCCCAATGGAAATGGTTCAATTTTCTTGTGCAAAAATGTTACCTAATGCCCCTTTAACATACATGTACATGCAAGACAGATTGCATCATTCTCAGAAGGATGTGGGATTGTCTTACCCATAGTTTCTGTGGTGCTTCTGTCTGACCTGATGGCAGTTCGAGGTGAAGGTCTCCACCACTGCTGTACATTTCCACAACCTGCAGGACACACAACATTAAACACAACTGTGAAATAGCCAGGCTAGATAGAGTAAAGTCATCTAAAGGCATAAAAAGACTTTATGGTAGAAAAAGTAAAAGTAGATTTTCAAAGTCAAATTTTCTGCAGTCGTTGAACCAACCCAATCCATACTTATTTCTGTGAGGAAAAAATCTAAAGTCACTGAGTCAGAACGGAATACGTTTGCTTGTTTCATATTGTAGGCTAGTAAAAAAATAAAAGGACGCATCGCATAGCTTGTTTTTGGGCTACTTCAAATGCTGCAAGTATGAAATGATGATGAAAATGTGCTAAAAAAATGGCAGTAAATATCAATATCAGAGTGACAGATTACCTTATCCAGAATTATATTTTTTTGGTTTTGCCTCCCTGAAATTGTATTGGATGCCTTTAAGCTTTGTTCAGGGAGTAATATTGTTATCCGTCCCTCTCTCCCCACAGAATAGATATGAAAAACAGATATGGAACATAGATTAGGCCACAGCAAGTAATTTTTAGGGATGACATCAGCACGCGCTGATGTCCAAACAAGAAATTTTGTTGCTTTCTGACAGTGGTCACCATATGCATGCCGAAAATGGGCAAAGATGTCTACATTCCGTATTTCTGTAGAAAGACATGGTACAGGCTAGGTAAATAGTATGTTGCTTCGTTCACAAAAAGACTCTCTGACCACTATAACTACGATAATCATCTTCAGAAAGCCTACACTATACATACACACAACACCCACCAAAACAATATCACACTGTCGAAGGCATGAGTCCTCCGAACTCTAGTTTGTCCTTGAACTTGCTGGAGCAACCTTGCTGGAGCAACCAATATATACATGTATAGCTAACTTATACCCAATAAACTCTAAACTCAGCTGAGAAACATTAACTCTTGATTTGTAGTCAGCCTTGAACACTTTATAGAGTGAAGAATGCCGATCCTGTGACACCTTGTTACACAAAGGAGTTTCATTTTCAAACAGACTTTGGCAGAGATTCATAAATCCAGGCAACGGCTATTAAAGTCAGCTCATTTTCAGCGGGAGAGCGAGCCTCTTGGAAATAAAACACCCATAAAGCGTCTATTTCAGAATTTGGCATTGCCTAACATGACTGTGCAACTGCAACTTTTCATCTTTTTTTTTCAACATCATTTTTTTATACATGAATCACACACATTCCCAAAGGATTTTGAAGTTGCAAATCTTTTGAGGAAAGATGGCATAACTTTACTTCTCTTATATTTAAAACACCCAGGATATATGACAACCATAACTGTCACTCTTGTATGATATAAAAATAAGCACTTAAACAGGACATGAGCAACACTGTACAAACACCATCAAAGAAAAATGGCCACATGCATTACTGTGGGAGTACACGGCTACATTAACTGGTACATGAAGGTAGAGGTTACAAATGCCACAGAGCTCCTGTGGTGTAAATATCAGATTATAATGGGGTTTTCTTCGTAATGCCTACCATGCAATACTACATGTAACACGATAAATTTTGAGATCCAATTTTCTGGTTTAAGTATTAGCTCTGAGCTGGCTTCACCGAGTCTGCTTTGAAACACCGTAATGCGCAGCAGAAAATCGGAAAAGTGAGGTGTCATTCTGAAACTCAAAGGTAATAATAGAGCTCGAACTTGAAGGTTTTCTAATCTTCCATGAACCACTAGCTTCTACATTTCTCCATCTACGAGTAAGTTAGGAGATTTACATCATTGTCATTATTTTTTTATCTTCGAACACTAAATTTTGAATCACTAAGTCTTACAAAATGTATAACATACTGAATAATGCACTTCTCTTCATCTAATAAGTGCATGCCCAATTTTGATTTATGCTAATTGGGTGGCAGTTAGATGTAGCTAGTTTGCACAATTCTAAAAATTTTGAAATCGCTATTATTAACGTAACGTGCTTCTTCTTGAATGCCTTAGTTGATTTACGCTGATGGGGCACTAGCTATTACAGTAAAGATGTAGTTAAGTTGACACAGTCATCTGAATTTACTAGCTGCATTAGCTGGGATACCTTCACCTTAACTTAACATCTGACACTGAAGTATCGACTGCTCTTAAAAGTTTCTTACCTTTAAGCAGGATTAACTTGAAAGCTGCTAATGTAGTGTATTCATCTACTTTGCCTTTAAAATTACTAACAAAGCACAGAGTGGTTAGAGGGCTAAAGCCTGACGTATGATGCATCTGTTCCGGAACTGTGGAAACCTTGATGGGTACGCCTGTGAAATATCACTGGGTCCGTCTTAATGGGTCGTGCTAAGAGTCCGCACCGTTACCCAAAAGAGGTCACGCCGGTTCAACGTTTCGTGATAAAAAGCATGACGGGGCATACGTATTTCCGGACGGGCTTCGATCCGTCATTTCGGAAACGGCATTTATCATCCGACGTTCGGCTTGTCACAGTCTCCAGTCTTGTCTTGTCACGAGTCGGCTCCAAAACCGACGGAAAAAAACACCTGGGCTCGGCTGATAAGGGACTAATAAGACGGTACAACACTGCGAGCATCGTCTCATATCTTGTTACATTAAATGGCCCCACCCTAAGAAATGGTCTCTGAGTTGAAGAGGTTGTGACGTGCCAACCCGTCCTTATTGAAAATCGATGCCTGAATGAGACGAATCAGGTTCGGCCCTTCCACCCCCCACGAGAAAGTCAGAGTGTATCTTAATAATACTTTATCTCTTCTGCAGGGCATGATGCATGTCGGTCTGGATAAAGAGCTGTGCGTTGAGATTAGTATGAACTATGGTTCACCTTTGCTGTGAATAAGTCAGCTTTGTGAAGATGGCCTGTACCCCAGAAGTCGTATAATTGAATAATAAAGGAAGGCTCAATGTACTGTTTTTATGTCATACTCACACAGGAGCAGGTGACATTTAGAATTACTTTCATGTACACCACAAAAATTTTTAATTCAAGTCCATACAAAAACAAGCTTTAAAGGTGCATATAGTCTCAAAATGAATGGCAGTGAAGTGACATATGGAGTGAAAGGTAATAAGTGAGTGAAGTCTGCCTTCTCCTTAAAGACATTACTGGGGGTCTGTGTACCATTTTGCGTCACCATTAAATACAGCCGATCTGAAGATTGTCTTTACTTAAATTAACATTAAGCATTGTTAGGAAATGTTTTGTAACTTAATAGTTACAGTCAAGTTTTGGTTACCTCCCTGAATGATTATAATAAGCAATCTGGCCCTCCTAAATGTACCTTTAAGCATTACTGGGATCCCCCCATGCAGAGACTAATGACTGACACTACTTCCCTCCTTATCCATACAGCCATGTACATGTATGTGGAAAGTCTCACCTGTAGTGGTTCACTATGTGGGTTGTGCATATTGATGACTGGGGAGAAGCTGCTATTTAAGGGCACACGCGCCCCCAGAAATGGTCTTAATCTGTAGGGGTTGGGCACACCCACACCAAAAACCTGAAACAAACACAGAAAGAATCAGCAACAATATAATTAGTGTCAAATGGACATCTTAACAGCATTGATCTGATTTACACATGTGGGCAAAAACCTAACAGCAAAAACCTGATGCAAGTATACAAAAACTGCATACCTCAAATTTTTCCTGAATGTAAATCAGCCTGCTTTTAAGAACGTCAGGAACATATATTCAGAATCTGATTGTATGCTGCCTAAAAAGCCGGGGTACAATTTGAACACAATGTTCTTCATGTACGTCAAAGCAGACCAATTTTCACGCAGGAAAAATTGCAGTGTGCAGTTTTTGTACACTTGGGTGCGTAGCAGTTTTCATATTTCAGGTTTTTTGCCTGTATGTAAATCGGGTCCTCGATTAAATTATATTTCTACCGGTTCAATTTTATTGAGTACACGTACAAATGTAGTAACGCCATTACAAACTACAAATTGATTGAAATCAAAGATAAGGTCAAACCAATCACAAAATATTTCTTGGGACTGTTCACTACAACTTTAAGATCTGAGAATAATTTTGATGATACGTCTAATGATTTCTGGAAAGAATCCAAGATGCAGCTAAGTAAAACAATATGGCCAAAGTGGTACAATGTAGCAAATATGACATGACACCAAAGGTACATTGTGAATTGTATCAGTTTCCTGACATAATACCCAATGCTAGCAAGTAGCATATGTTGCTGATGGATATGGCCTATCCTATATGACATTTGGAAAACCTACATGTAAAACTACATTTTTGTAATCTCCTGCCACAGATGTAGACACACACATTAATGGTGAAAACCCATTACGGTTGCTTTCCTGGTACATGTACTATACATCAAACGGGCTACTTATCAATTCTGATGTAAAGCTTATCTTAACGTCTGACTCAGCTCTCTTAATTCTGCTGGATATTCTATAAGACTGACATATAGAAAACAAAGGACGAATTTAAAGAGATCTACAAGTGTATGTTACTCTTCAGTTATTTGTCTATATATCTTCAGTCTGATATTCTTGCCATGGGAAGACCCTGCTCATGCTACAGTCACAATTCCCAATCTGGGGCCCGGTCGTCCAGTTTGTGGCAGCAAAAATTACGATGTAAAAAAAATAAGGGAAAAACACAAAACAGGTTTTAATTAATTCAAAAATTATTAACGAGCACTGTTATATTTATGCATATTGCTGACATGAATTGTTCCTTTTTTGCTCATGCAAAATGGACCCCGGTTGTTCCCGGTTTGGAAATGTGACCTTAGCATTACACGGTTTTATTGATGGACAGTCTTAGCGCCTAGGATACCCCGTGGGATTATAAGAGTTAAGAGACACTAGCGGTGTCCTGGTATGAGTTATGACAACTGTGCAGGGAAAAGCCCACAGGCAGTTTAATCATGTTTTCAATACAGGCGGCAGAGCTGCAGAAATGTCTACTGGGCAAGAAGACCTGATATTGTTCAGAAGGCCAGTCTGAAACACCTGGACTGGACATTTATTGGAGTTTGGACAGCCAAGTTAAGGTTCACTTAGCAGAATGCAAGTTGGGCAACCTTGGCAATATACATCAGCCAAACACATAAATAGCAAAAAAAAAAAAAATTGAATGTTAGAAATCCCAGCCAGAAGGCATGTCTCACCTGGTATGGAAAAGTGCCTTTGTTTGTTTGAATAAATAGTGTGTTTTCGACGTTGCCCACCATCCGTGCCAGGAAGACCACATCGAAGGACGTGTTTCCACCCGGAGGGAGCAACTGTGGACAGAGATAAGACACACGCCGTGAAGAAAAGGCACGAAGATACTCCCATATATCACAGTACAATACTTACTAAGACATTAAGGGAGGACGGCCTGGGTGATAACAAAAATGGCCTTATTTCATGAGCTGATTTCTTCCATGTTGTCAAAGGTCAGACATGCACTGCTGTAAATCGTAAAATATTAGTGGTTTTATTTCTTATGCAGTTTTCGTTGTGACTACTGCAGAATCATGACACCACCACAAGTGTTTTTGTGTACACGGTTTCCATAATTGTAAACCTTTCCACTCCTACTGCAAAATCAAATCCCTTGATACTAAAAATAACTACATTTTACAGTATTTACAATCAATTCAAGTCTGACAGCAGAGTGCAACATGCAGATACAATTTATGCCTTTTTGTCTATTGAAGTCACACTAATTTACTTTCATCTTTCTTGAACATTTGGAATTCTTGGACAAATGAAATTAGTGTGGCTTATGACCGATTTATGACGACTGGAACTTAAGAAGACCTGAAAAGGGGCCCTTTTCTGTATGCCGTTTTCTGTAGAGCATAATCGGTCGTTCTATAATTCTACACAGAGCGTAGATGGACCACTTTAATTCAACGTAGAGCGTAATTGGTGCATTTTGCATAGAGCGTAATTTGCCGTTTTGATTCTATGTAATGCGTTGAAGCTACCCAGAATTCATCGTAAAACCTAATGGGGAGGTTTTGTGAATTCAGCCGGCTCTCAAAATTTAGTGTAGAGCGTTGACAGGACCACTCGCCCCCCACCCCCATGCAGGCCCTCCTGAAAACCCACCTTTTGTTGAAAGAATGAAGAATGGAAATGTAGCGTTGTCCCCGACACGGCCTCCAATCGCAGGCTTTCTTTTCGGCTGGGGTTGATAACAACAACTTTTTCCAGTTTGGGGATTCCAACAGGCCTGGAAACAAAAACAGACAAGCTGTCAGTCTACTAAGCTTTTTTCAAGATTTGCTTCACTTGGTCTAAGCTACATGTAGCTAACGAGAAACAAAGCTAACAATTCAATCTTTACAATAAATATTTTCAGTGCCTTCATACCTAGGCCTTCAATATAATGATTTCAACAAGGCAACCACATGAAACATGGTACGTTACAATTATAGTGCCATCTTTCAATGCAAAGTATTCTTTCAAGTAGGTAATGTCCAACATGACGCTATTAGAATCTGATGCATTCACAGACATTATGTAGACCATTGAAATTTGATATACATGTATGTCATGAACATTATAATGATAATGTATGGTTTTATTCTTTATCATGTAACAATTAGACCATTGCCAACATAAAGTTTGATTATTGACCACTCCCTTTTTTTTTGGAAAGTCTAATTCTGTAAAAAAAGGACCTAACAAAACTGAAAATTATTTGATCTTAACAGATCCCTTTAAAGTTTAAACAGATCTCTAGCTCTCTAACTTTTAACACACTGAAGTACAAATGTACTTGCTATCAATTCTCTTGGTTATGTTAGGCAGTAGGGAGATCTAATGACACACCTAAATCACATCCATTTCTAATCATTCTAACAGATTGAATGAGACAAAATTGCTCTGATAATTTCCCATTATCATGGAACAACAAAGGCAAAATTAGGGTAAGGGTACCCAATAGAGGGACAATTAGAGAAGACGGGATCGTGCTAAGAGCCATTTAGATTCAATTGTCCATGTAATAGCACACAATGTACATGTAGATGTATTCAATAGATGACGAAGATTGGCCGTGTGGACATCTTTGATTCTGTTATTTTTTTTTACCAAGAAGTAACAGTTGTTAAGGGTTTTCACAGACTTGCTTGTTATACTCTCTATGTACAGTATGACATTTAAAAAAAAATGGATTCAACAAGAGCCTGGTGTTGCATTCATACATATTGATGAAGGGCAGGCATGTGCAAGAAATCGACTTATGCACAGTCATTATTGATAATAATAAAAACTAAAGAATAGTAAACTGAAACAGAACAGTCATCAAAATGTCCTTGAAACTTTCACATTGTCATTCCTCACTAGTATTGTCAACGTTACCTCACATGATGTGCTACATACAATATTATAGCAAATGCCATAATGACGTAATCAGTATGGCTAAAAAAACTTCATTTAGCATCATTTCCATGACAGGATTTCGAAGCACCATGATGTAACAACACTTATATTATAGGGATTTTAAAGAAGGGACATAATCATTACTATAGACAGTTTGAAATCTTTCTCTAAGGCAAGTGGCGACAGCTGGGATTCCATAAACCAAAGTCATTTCTTCTGCAGTTCAGGGACCTAGGAAAACCTATTTACGCCCTATCTGGGACTTTACCCAAGTCACCTTCACAGTCACAAATCAGCACAAAGTTTTAAGTTCTCAACCACATAAAGGTGAAACAAGGCTCCTAAGTGACTGAGCAGGCAATTTGAAAACTTTTTTTTTAACTTTCATACATTTTTGTACCAGGCAGTTGGAGATGTTACTGTTTGATAACAGCCTGTACCTTGCAATTACAGTGCACTAGTGCTGTAATGAAAGTATAATCTTGGGCACATTATACAATTTGACTTTGTGTAACCAACATGCATCTAAGGCCTGATTTCCATGTTAGACAGCGATCACTACGAAACAAATCATTCTTCATCAAATAGATAAAATTTGTTCAGTGATCTGTAACATCTTTGGTTGCTAATATGTAGCAACCTCTAGTGGAAAGGGGGTGTAATCATTATCATATCTCGTACTGGATCCGTTTTTGCTAAATCAATTTTGTATTTATCAGATATTACCAGAAGCATTTGGGAATGCATTAAGCTGTGATGAGCAATTGAGCTACATGTAAATTTGACCTTGAGTTCTACAAACAAGCTAATAAAGTAATTACATGGGCCCACGACGTGGTCTGTGCTACATGTAATGCACTGGAAAAAGGTGAAGAAACACCTCTAATGGGCCACCTACTTCACTTTCCTTTGATTCTGCTGCACAACAATTCAAGTTAAATATTGCCATTCATTATTCTAAACTAATAGGTATGAGGCAGTCTTTCTAGATCTAAGAGTTTTCATTTCATAATATCTTCACTTGCAGGTATCCTTCTACTTTCGCACCTGGTAAGATAATACACTTCATAGCTTAAATCTTACTCAGTAGTAGTAGGATAGGGATTGTCTTAAAGGTCGTATCCCGTTGGGAGGTGTTTCAGGTATGTCTCAACATGCCTAAATAAAGATGATATACTTCTGACATTTGCATAGCCAGAAGGAAAAATTGTCAGGAAAATTCACTTGAAGGTGTGCCAAGTTTTTGGCTTCCTAACAGTGATTTTGTTGAACGTCTGATTTTTATGGGAATCTGTCTTCGTAGTCACAGATCATGAGAGGAAAATGGGACACTTTGCTTGTACTACATGTTCTTGTGCGACAACTACAGTTTGGACCCAAGAGAAGTTGACAGTCCTATTTTATTTTAGAGTCCACTAATTTCCACTATTTTCCACTAAGTCCACTAAAAAGGGTGTTATCAAGGCCTTCTGAAGTTTTATTAAGAAAGGAACTCACAGGACTGAGTAGCCCAAAATTGCATCCTCATTACAGAAATACAACATCAGATATACTTGAGCAAAACATTAAGACCTACAAAACCATGTACTCATCATCCAGCAAAGAGTAATATCAGATTGATTGATATTTCCAAGTAAGAAAAAAAACATTTGTTTTGCAATATTACAGACATAAAAGAAGTTTTGCTGTTTCAGTCTAAGAGTCATTTCTTGAGAATTTCTTGCACATCTGGAGATCTGAGGTGTGCATATGTAGTTCAGTGACTACTGATACAGCATTTAGTAGATCTCTATTGACTTATATATTGCAGCTTACTCAGCAGAATTATGACGAGAGCCGACGTTATACTCTATGCACTTTGAAAACACATCACACAGAATCTGCAGGCGTTCCACAAAAAGCCTGACCCTCAGTGGACTCTCGAGAGCAATTTTGAAAACACATCAGAGAAACTTTGCTTCTCTTGATGCTGTACACTCAGGGAACCCAGACCAACTTTGACCTCAAACTCCAATTAACACTAGTGCTGATGCTGACTCGGCTGTTTCTGTCAGGTTTCAAGTCAGTGGACCATTATAATGAGAGAAGGCCTGTGTGCCAGTTGGGCTTCGGGGCTGGGTGGATTTTGTTACTCTAGTATGGTCATGCCATACAAGCTACATGTACAGTGTAGACTGTCAACTTGTTACATGCAGGTAGCCTTATACAGGATGTACAGGTAGTGAGTTGTTAATCAACTGTGTCTGGGCACAGTATTGGGATTCAGAGCCAATCCCTCTCCTTCCACCACCTTTTGCCTCCCCAACCAAAGTACCAAGGTACCCATTATTTCAGCTGGGTGGAGTGAAGAAAGTTATGTGAAGTGCCTTTCCCAAGATATAACATCTTGCCAGGAAACGAACATGTGAGTGACCTCTCGGTCTTGCATCTTCTAGCCTACTGTCACCGCTCCGCCATTCGACGCCACAATTTGGAGACACACGAAATAAACTGTAAAGAGGAGACTCATCACTCTTGCTCCCTAAGTCCCTTTAGCTGCTGGAGCCTGTGTAATCTTATTCCCTGACCACATGCGGCAATGGTTGGTATGGGAGAGGGTTCAGCCAGGTTAATGATGCAGACAGTGACCCTGTAGATGCGCTTGGGAGAATTTACAACTTGATGACGGTTGTGACAGACATGAGGTAATACTGACACAAAAGTTTGCTGTTTCTCCTGGATAGATAGCTTTCTCCTGGATAGAGTTCTTCAATATATCTCCTTTTCACGCTAAAGAAATATCCCTTTCAGAAACGTTATCAATCTATTACATGTTTGTATACAGTATACAATGTATGTGTTTAACTGATCTATGGCACACATACTTCAACAAATCTACTCACTTTTCTTGCTGTCACCTTTTAAAAGCAAATATTTTTAGACATACATGTATAAACAAATTCTATTCAGAGGCAGTGACGCACTGTGTGGCCACGTCACTGAGAAACAGTCCACAGTGATCATGAGAGCAAGAAAGAAGGAAAATATCAGCAAACGGCCTGAGGCACGACACCAAGTGACAACCAAAAGTCTGCTTGTCAGATCTTCTATATGGTGCCCTGACAGTCAAATAACTGTCGTGCTGCAATAACTTACATGATTGTACAATGTGTTATTAACTTCCAAGAGCAGGTCACTGACTAAGGGCCAATTTACACGGGGCGTAAAAATAATTTCTCCTGCGCTGAACACTGCACAGAACATGACATGTGGTGCAACAGATTTTTTGAGCGTGTAAACATGCCCGCAGCACGTCAATTTTCGTATGGCACGTCCAGATATGCCACAGGAAAGTGCGGCGGTTGCGGGCTTGTTTACAGGCTAAAAAAATCTGTTGCACCAGATACGCCGCACGACATTAGAAACAGGAGAAATTATTTTTTTGCCCCGTGTAAATCGGCCCTAATACGCATGTTGGTTCTAATATTAATTAGCTATAACTGATTCAGGCTCTCAGTGGGACCTACATTTAGAGAGTTCACCTCCAAGGAGCTCCCCGGGCTGCCTAATCTGCCTAACCCCTACAGGTCAAACCATATATCACATCAGTTCTGCAGCTATAGTGTAGGTAAGACAAATGCTTGCAGGGTCATGTGGTATAATGGAAAAGTGTCCGGGCAGTTCCCGGTTCGAATCCTGCCATGTTACCGATCTTGTGCCCTTGGGAAAGGCAATTTTCACAACTTTCCTCACTTCACTCAGGTGGAAGTAGTACGTCCCATGGATAGGAGGTTGAATGGAGATTTGGGAAGAGCCACACCCCACAAATGTTAAAGAAACAAGATACCACACCCTTACAAAGAGAGCAAGGGCATGCCCCAGTGTGCAATTGGTCCAAAAAAATTGACACCACCACTTTATGGTATAATTTTGCATCCTTGCACGAAATCTACACATTCAAATTGAACCCAAGATTATAAACTGTTATCAATTTATAATTTGGAATGCTACACCTAACATGTGCAATGGCCAGGGAGTTTAACAAGCAAGCTGTTATAACTTAATATAGTCTGACTGTCAGATATACAGTATACAGTTATACTGAAGACATTAGTGTCCTTTTGATTTGTGGTGTGCCTTGCATTTTGAATGTCAGCCAAACTTTTGTTTTAACCTACTGACCCTATATATATATCATCTACATTGTGTAGACTGCATGACCTCTATCATTGAGTCAAAATTTATGATTTGAGACACTCCATGAAAACACATTCAACATGCTGAGAACATTTCATTCAGCATTCCGCATTAACTGCAGAAATAGAAATTAATTTTGCATAACCGCTTTCCAAACGTCTTGAACCTTTTATGGATTGACACCTTGAACAGGAGATGTGTATCTTAAGAAACCTGTGTCTGACCTTCTGGGAGACCCTTGGGAGAGATAAGATGCCTGAACATGTGCACAGGTGACAGTGAGTCGTTAATGACTAATGGATCAGTGCAAAACTCCCCCAGGCTCCCGTTTTCTTTTTACTAAAACTTGATAAACTGGCAAAGGTCAAAGTTTTAACTGATTTGGCAGTCCAAGTGCATTAATCATTCTGCATGATACTAGTAGTAGTACATTGTACATGTAATAACAATGGGGTTCGAAATTATTAATCTTATTTCCTGAATATCTGTATAAGTTCAAGGTCTATGACAGAAAGATTATTGATAGAAACGATTTCTTTTAAATTTGGCATTTAAAAACTCCCAGTTTTCAAAAAATTCATTCAGTAAATGAATTTTATTAGAAGGCTTGAATTTCAAAAGACTTGCTGGCGTGACTTTTCAAATTTAAATGGACCAGTTTCTAAATTCTTATTATCTATTTAGCATAAGTGACTGTATTGCAGAACCTACATGAAAAATATGCAAATTGTAAATGTCTAACACACCAGCTATGAATTGTACACAAGTCATGTTATGATATATATCATAAAGACCGAACTGATCATGACTGAAACTCATGACAGTTATTAACTTTGGCACAGAGTTTGTACTAGTACATGTAACATAAATGTGTTTCCACTTCCAGTAATGAAATATGTGAAAAGCATCTCGAACCCTTGCAAACTCCGCACGCGCAAGTCAGCCCGTTTTACCATCCATACACCAGTGAGCCAGCGAACGCCCCGACACAACAGGAAATCCTACAGGAGATTAATCCTATTTCAACCTCCCAGCCTGATAAGTAATCATGTTATCCAGCCATCCGTCCCATTCAACAAGTTTGAGCCTCAGAAACTGTATTTCCCAACAGACGAACTCAGGGGTAATCAAGGAACCTGCATTCGTGCCGCCCCATCGAACAAGTACATATTTGCTCAGCAAGTTGTAGCATGAAGTGCATTCATTTTGTCTTTCACTGGTGGTAGCTTGGGAGTTGCAGATCACATGGGCCTGACAACTGTACTGAATGTCAAAGCCGCTGTACTTGTTAAGCTCACAGCCTTTTGAAGCCAAGCAGGAACTAAAGTAACAAGCTGACTGTAAAAATGATTGAGATCAATGAAATCACTTGCACTTTCTGGTCACATAACATCTAAGAAAACTTAAGAAATCAATATACTACATGTGTATATCTCTAAAACATGCTGTGACTAGAATAAAGATAGAGGGAGCATAGTGCTATGAATTGAACACAAAGGACTAAACAGTTCAGCACACAACTAACAGTTCAGCTCGTAGAGAAGCTTTCAAAATGGTATTCGCCATCTTTTCTTCAGTTCTGAAATGGATGTCAGTCTATTTTGCAGTTTAAAGATGGTGAGAGGGATCTGATGTGAACTGTGTCTTCAGCCCCAGGCTCAAACCATCTGCTTTCTCTGTTGAGGATGCTATTATCTTCTACACTAATTGGCATTTGATTGCATCTTCCTGTGTTGTGTGACCAGGGATTAGTAACCACGTCGGTAGAATGTACTGCGCCTGTGCGAAACCCACGTGTTGTGCATAGCACTACGGCAGAATATCTTGAGTATTTAAGGATGCCATCCCGTCTGTAGTTTTCGAACAGTGTGTTGGAAAAGATATTGTCTGCTAAAGGCAAAATTCTCATGATGAAACATCCAACAAAAACCATTAAAAATCTGGTTTTCGTACCCTCTTTCAACATGCTGCAACAGTCTCTCTTGTGTTTGATTACTGTAATTCAAATCATGTTCGCAGTACCAAAAGTTCGCAGTCTGAGAAAATTGGAGGTGTTCACTGAACTATATGTTCATGGTGGTAGCAGGTGCAGAAAAAAGGTGGCTAATTTTTGTTGACAGTAATAATAAGTCTGTGGTACAGACTGAAGTGACCGTGAAAACTATGAACATAAAAAGTACCATGGAAAATTAGGAATTACAATACCCTCTTCTTGAGAGACCTTTCTGTCTCTGGTACTGAGCATAACAGATCTTGCATGACTTGTGATGTGCTGCATGCACATGTACAACTTCACATTTGTTAATATCAAACCTGGCTCAACGTCCTGCAACAAGTTGTCATGCCTGGCTAATCTCCCGGGGCGTGATGGAAGACTGGAAAATGAATTTCCAAATCCGTGGTGACCGGTGTTATTTCCATTCCCTGCAGGGTCCCATCAACAATTTAACATTACAGCGATTCTGCCATGCAACTGCCAGCATTGCCAGGGATCGATACTTCAGCAAGCCTGTCCAAACCCACCCTTATTACTGGCAGGTTATGTTAGCAAGGAAAACACATTTCGCAAAAAGGGATGTAAGTTTTGTGAAGCATGACGCCTAGAAAATCTGTATCATTGCTGGAGATCGATACTTCAATAATCCTGTCAGAGAGGTGTCCAAACTCACACCTATTACTGACAGGTTATGTAAGCGAGGAAAAAATATTTCGCAAAAAGGGATGTGCATTTTGTGAAGCATGACGTGTAGAAAATCTGTATCATTGCTAGAGATCAATACTTCAATAAGTCCATCGGAGAGGTGTCCAAATGTGCACTGATTACTGGCAGGTTATGTAAGCGAGGAAAAAACATTTTACAAAAAGGGATGTAAGTTTTGAGAGGGATCCATGGCACCTAGAAAATCTGTATGTAATATATATTTCGTGCCTTGAATGATAGATATTTTGCTACAGACACTATTGATGAATTTGCGACTACAAGCCAAGTTGCCCCGCCACAGTAATGCAAGGGGCCTTTGGCACTGGCCTTATAAATCACAAAAACACAGCTTGAAAGCTAAGATTAGGGAGGAGAAAAATCCCACTTATTCCAAGAGCAAGCGGGTAATATCTGTCCCTGTCTCTGCTTGTTCTTACCTGCATCGATCAGACCAAGTGGTATTTAAGGTGGAGTCATGCATGACTGCGCTTCTTTCACAACTAATTCCTGCCCTGCGGCATATGTACTTCAGCATTTCTATGATCTACTGATCTTCCGGTAAACTTCCAGGTCACTACGAGGCAGCTGTAGTTTAAAGACTGAGGCACGAAAAGTATTAAACTTCGATACCACCACCTGCGTTTTCCGTCACCCAGATGCACGCACGAAACCTTGAGCATCCACTTTTCGGAGAACAGAAATTGACTGTCAGAAACATTTCGTGACCTTCTGACTTTGAAGTTTCTCCCGTATGTTTGGTTGTCAGGTCAAATCCATATTTCCAGTAGCTGCATGTTAAACTAGACTGAGTGTTCGGTGTTCTTGCTGGGGTGTTTGACCGTAGGATCCCCCTATGCTGTGATTTGGACCCCCTGTGCTACAATTTGAACTCCCTATGCAGTGATTCAGCCGCTAACACTGTCTTTCCACAAGTGTAGGGGTGGTTATTTTTTTACGAGATTCCTGTGACCCTTCATAAATCTATAAGAAAAACAAAAATTTGGCTTTAGAATGAAGCCATAACTGAGGGAAAACATACATGTACCTTCAAAAAGTTACCCAAAAAGCAGGAAATAGTGTCTCATGGGGGTTATGAGTTTTAAAATTTTTCAGGGAGACTTGATGCACGGCTTGTGTTGTGGAAATTTGTCCTTCTGTACTACACTTCGGCCCTACACTATGAAAAGTTTCCGGTGAGAACCCTTATCTGGATTAGTCAAATTCCTTTTGTATAATGTACATGTATAGTGAAGTTTTATGAGTTTCCATGCTGCTTGCTGTAGTCTTTCCACTTTGCTGACTGGAAGTTAACTTCGTAGTAACAAAAGACTCCAGTGCAGCTGTAAGAGGATATGAAACTCATTACCAGTACTTCCTGCGTGTCCTGAGATCGTAACCTAGTGGTCACAAAAGTCTTACAACCCTTTTCCGGGATGAAGGTCCTATTACCATGAAGAAATAAAACCTGCAATAACGGTAAACTTTTGAAATCCAATACTCATTACGGCACACTTTCTTGTCATCACTGCCCGTGACTTAACACCTACAGCGACAAGAGTGTCCGATGGCCTTGAATTTATCCCTCTTGGCGCCAATCCAGCTCATTGCTATGTAGGTGGAACAGTAAGCGACTGTTTCATTTGGACGTTGTCACAATTTCATCAACACGCCGGGCAGTAATTTGCCGTGAAGTTCCGATTTAATCATCATTTAGACTCTGTCGTTGGAACCCGGGATGTGGCACGGGAACATCAGTCACAGCGATACACCAAGGACACCTCACACTCACTCCATCAATAAAACTTGTAATAAGCATTCCACACAACGCTGTAATTGATTGTTCAGCAGCCGGACTTGATCAGTTAGGTGACAAATCCAATCAGTTCAGCAAGCAGACGGTACCGCCCTGGGTTTCGGTATCCACCGCTATAAATGTCTAGAAATAAATCACAAAGTTGGGGGAAAAGTAGCACAAAAAAAAACTGAGAAAAGTTTTCAACTAGTGGTGAAGGAAAGTTGCTTGGAAAGGCAGAGTAAGTAACTGATAAATCGGTAAGACAGGTGTATCTACATGTATTACGTATGAAGGTCGTCCAACTTGGCATCAAGGTCAAACTCTGTTGAGCAAAGTACAATGGAGTCCTGGGAGTAGATAATACTTTTTAGATGAAAGTAAAGTGCATTACGGAAGTGCATGGGGTGTATCATTGTGGCATATCTGAAAATGCTTTTACAGCACAATTTTGAGAAGCAAGAAATTCAATACTGTCTAGGGCTATGAGGTACTGACTGAAAGTTCAAATAGAATAATAGAATAAAGTACATGGCAGAACACCAACATAGGATATCTGAATGATCATACATCACAATGCCAGGAGGCAGGGAATTCAATTCTATCTGAAGCTATTGAATACACAGTGAGATGTTCAAACAAAATGAAGTGTATTACACGGTTGTATTACAGCAAAATAGGATATGCTTTCATAAAGGAGCAGGGAATTCAATGCTATCCGGGGCTTTAGAATACATTGCTAACAACCTCAACACATTCAGCACCAAGGACAAGCCTGATTCAGCACATTTCAAGCTTTGACAAACTGTCTCTGGCCCCAAGTCACAAAGCTAACTACGTGTAGAAATAAATTTGAAGTGAATGGAACAACTTGAATTGAAATGAATTGAATGACTTGAACTAGAAAGGTAACATTTGCAAAGCAAATACATCATGTTTACCTTCACATGGTCTAGCCAACAGATCACACTACTTTAAACATTCATATATAAATACGGTGACCAGCCCCTCGAATTCTGTCCTGCAAATAGCTACATAATGTAACCCAACACCACATACAGGGTGTCTGCTACAGCACCAGTTACCATGGTGACACATTGCAGTACTATAGTATAAGGTTGGAACATCCAGCAATTCAAATTCAAACAGGCAGAAAACATATAGACAATAGGATGCTAACAGTTAACTTCAGGTTCTTCTTGAATGCATTTGTACCCTCTTTCGCTACCCATGAAATATTGAGAAATGTATCCTATTTTTTGCTCTGTATTTTTTCACTAAAATCTGCAAATGTACAGCAGCACATATAATACTTAATATGCTACTATCTGCCACCACCCAATGTCTGTTTTAAAAACATCTATATGGATTAGTTCTAAATCCTATATATGAATCACACCCAGCAGTTTTAACTACCAGAACCAACTTTTTCACAGCTAAAAGCAAACCTTTGCCACAAGTCTTGATCCAATCTATAAAATTAAAAGCGACATGCTGTTTTGTCGTTAATTTCACTGCCTTGATATGTAATACCAGGGATGGCACACCATCACCATCCATTTCATGTAGTCTTATCTTCAAGTGGTGGAGAAACAACGCCAGGAGGTAACAGAGAAATAATAACTCTATAATCCAGTAATAAATTCTGCAACTTGTATTAAAGCTGCCATAAAGTGCACATCCGTTTTATGAACACCAAAGGCTGGGGCGTTTCACTTTAACGTTTCTATAAGAGAAATAATAACTCTTGGTAGTAAATTCTGGTATTAAGCTGGCAATGGATTCTGCAACTTGTATTAAAACCAAGGAAAGGAAACAAAACCTGCCATAAAGTACATATCAGTGTTATGGAAACCAAATCCTGGGGCGTTTGTTTCTTAAGAATCCAACAGAGAAATAATAACTCTTTGATAACACTTCATGCAACTTGTATTAAAAGCTGAGGAAAGGTAACAAAACCTGTCATAACGTGCATACTAGTTTTATGAACAAGAACTCCTGGGGCATTTCTGTTAAACCTTTCTTAAAAATCCAAGAGAGAAATAATAACTCTTAAATCCAGTAAAAAATTGCGCAACTTGTGTATCTGTTAAAGTGAAGGAAAGGTAATAAAACCTGCCATAAAGAGTACATCAGTGAAATGAACACCAAAGGCTGAGGCGTTTCTGTTTCGTAAGAATGTAACAGAGAAATAATAACAGTTACTTTTTAATAACTCTTTCTGCAACTTGTATTAAATTGGAAGAAAGGCAACAAAACCTGCCAGAAAAGTGCATATCAGAGTTATGAACACCAAAGGCTGGGGCGTTTCTGTTTCGTAAGAATGTAACAGAGAAATAATAACAGTTACTTTTAATAACTCTTTCTGCAACTTGTATTAAAGTGGAAGAAAGGCAACAAAACCTGCCATAAAAGTGCATATCACAGTTATGAACACCAAAGGCTGGGGCGTTTCTGTTTCTTAAGAATATAACTCCAACCCAGCCAGCTGTCTTGTCTCAGGTTCTTGATTGAAAGCTTGCCTACAGGAGAACCATCAAACCGGGGTCAGCTGCACACCCACTGTACAAGACCAACATTAATAACTGAAGAACGCCCAGCCGGAAATTAATTACCCACCTGTTACTGACTGCTACTGGACCTGTGCTGCTCATTCAAGCGGCAAGAGTGAATCAGGGAGTAGTGCAGGGGCATGTAATACCTAATACAAGACTGAGTGTTCTAGCCAGAACCTGAATTTTTTTTCCCTCATCTCATTTTTGTTTGACAGAACATTTTGTCGAGCGCCAAAGGCACAAGGTGTCACGCTCAAGGTATGACAATCCTAGGGTGTCCAGGGCACGTTCCCCTGGGAAAATCTTGAATTTTTGACCCTCTGGAATGCTAAATTGTACAAATTTTGCTGGTAGACCACGCCTAGTTTTATGATATCTCGTTCCATATCTGTACACCCCAAGTTTTGTCCATGAAAGATTTTGGATTGGGCAAAATTTTTGCCCATTGTTAGTTAATTTTCTCCATCATCAGCTACAACAAAAGTCATTAGCATGCTCATATAACTTCAGAAACACTAGACTAATCTCCTACGAAGTGGGGGTCACCCGCAGGCCAACTAGACGTATAATCTGGGGTTTAAAGATTTTATCTTTAACACGCTACCCAATACATGTATAAGCTGATTGGAAGGCTCTTATCTGCATATGCATGATAAGATAATCCTTCAGGCAACGCATCAAATCACACATACACACACACACACATTCTTCTTAGGACAACTTTGTGCGAGAAATTTTCCAAGAAGTTTTGGACATCATTCTCTAAAAACAGGAACAGGGCATATTGTAATGCGATGTCCCCTTAGATTCATGTTCCAGAGAAACCAAAGGGCAACGGCAATTTTGCGATGCGTGAAAAATCACGATCAATCACGCCAAATGTGCCGGCGACACGTCACTTCTCGTGGCATTAGCCCGCCGATCCCTCTGACATCCCCAATCACAAATTACGCTCCCCACGACACAGTAATGGCGCCGACGGACAGAATTAAATGCCCATCATTACAGTTCCATTTGCCCCCAAGGTTACCATCGATTCAGCGAGATTACAACTAATTTAGCCAGCCCGAAATTTTGCCTGCTGCCAAACTTTTAGCTCAGGCAACGTGAGAAGACATAAGTCAGAACAATTTTCATGGTGAATGAAATGTAATAGTTAATAGCTGATTATGGCTAATAGTTAATGTTTGATAGATAATTGTCTTTCCATAGGTACAAATTGAATGTAATTCTACCTATTTTCTCCTGGAAAATAGGCTAATTGATTAGTATGTCAGCTTTCATTATAGGACGACGTATGCTTCCAACCCACCGTTACCCACGTCTGTAGCATAGTTTTTTTATCATGCACAGCCTAAAAATGAGAACAGAAGGAGAGGATTAAGTTATGGAAAAGGCAATCAAGCTTCTTGTTACTGTAGACTGTAGACAAATAGTTAGACTGTAGGGAGAAGGTTACTGTGAAGCAGTCTGATTCTGAGCACTTTGACATTAGTTTTCATAAAACCTGTTTTACATACAAACAAGATACGAATCAAGGAAAGAAGTTCAAGAACAAATTTCAAAGGCATGCAATGCGCAAGTCAATTTTCTGGTCACGTTTTTAATGTAGTAAGTTGAATCAACCCTATCCTATAGCATACTGATATCCGTGAGACAAAATTGTGATGTGGCAGAAAACGGTTGCTTGTTTTGTACATGTATTTTAGGCTGGTTCTATCTATTTATTGGTCTGGTATAAGAATAAAAGAACTCATCGCAAGTATGTAATAATGATGAATGTGACTGTTAAGAACTGACAGTACATGTAAATGTCAATATCAGACAGTTTTTCTCATCCAAAGTAGTTTGTTTTTCTGCCCTGAAATTTCTTTGTATGCCTCTAATAAGGCTTTCAATCTTCATTTGACAAGACGTCCTTGGAACAGACAGAACTCTTTGATTTGATTCTGACTGCCGTCTTCACAGAACCTTCTCCCGTCTTCCATCCATTATCGACACACAGTACAGGTAATTTGTCATCATTGTGCCAGAAGTGACCAAGGCCGTCCATGTGTGCATGCCAGGAGGGTAAGAATAAATGTAATGTAGACTACATTTCATTCTCGTACTGTGCTATGAAGGGCCTGAGAATGAGAAGATTGAGTTCACGCCAGAATTTGCTACTAGGCTTGAAAACCAAGTTACCTGCATGGGGATAGCAGATTAACAATACATGAGGGTCTGTATGTGGGGATCCTGGTGATGTTACATTCAGGAGGGCCATCAAATGAAGCCCATCAAATTAATGGTAAATGAAGTTGTTAAACTTAATTCAATGTTCTGTTATACACTGTACTTTTCTAGCAAAACTAGCTAGCATGCTCTGTCATGATTTTTGGCAATCTAACATTCGACTAGCAATACAAGGAATTTTTCAATAACAATTTATGATGAATTCAGGATAACAAATGACATGTGATATAGAATTAAAGCCGTCAACTACGCTTTACGCAGCATTTCCCAACAATGCTTAGTGTTGAATTAAAGCGTCTGGATATGATTAACGGTTGCCTACGCCTCACGGAAAAAGGCAAGCATACCCTCATAGATTCAGCATGCTGTGACAGTTTTGTTTCACCTTTGGAACTAGACTCCATTTAGGCGGCAAAGACACAGTGGGACCACCACAAATCATATCTCCATCACAGGCATATCCCACCGGCCTGGCCCTTTTATGTGCAGGACTAGATAAACTTTCCGCAAAGCCCTATGAGGCTGAACTTTTCCACCCGAACTTTTTGCCGTAAATTTCTCCATTTGTGTAATGCACAAAGCACACTTCGCCCACTTTAGCGTAACATATTACGCTTTTAATCTAACTGAAAGGCTAACATGAAGGCGGAATACACTTGCGCTCAGCGAGCTTAAAAAAGGGAGATACCGGATGTTGCAATTGTATCCAACTTGTATGAAGTGCAGTGATACATGTATGTGGCCACAAACGGTTAGTGCGTCATGACGGCGTCATGATTCTTATACTGAATGCATCCTTGTATACATCAGCAATGACCTGCTTGCACATGTAATTGCCTTCAGTTAAATATCTCGATACTTGAAGCAGAAATCTATTAAAGCATATAGCAAGGCAGAGACACATAGACTACATATACACGTCTGGGTTTATATACAAATTATGAGTTTCATAATTTTACAATAAAGGGCACCAACTGAAAATGCTATTGGTTACATATATAATTATTACATATTAACTGGGGTAAAATTGATGGTTATATTTAAAAAAGTTGACAGAACATCAGTTAAATTTCTAGATTGCTATAAATTTTGGAGTAATTATTTCAACGAGAAAAGAAGAGAATATTCATTGTCACCTAATCAACCATATTCATGCTACTGATGCAAAATCCAATTTATTCTCCAATTAAAACTAATCTGATTGAAAAAATTCAATATTGTAGACTAAAATTAATTTTCTCATTACCACAACTGTACTGAAGCGTTACTCAAGATTAGGAAACCGAAGAGTAATTTTTCTCAAAAGAGAACCCTCTTTCAAGATGGCTTTATTTATTTTTTTTACAGAAGAATTGCTAAATAAATATTACAGTCATTACAAGTACACAATATTGAAATATAATTAAGACATGACTGCGTTTGTTCAAAATTTATACATTAGTGTTTAATGTGATTATTTTTCATAAATGTGAAGAACTTGTTGGATGCCTGTGTACAATCATGTAAATTTTATACTGTAATACACAAATATCCCAGTGCACCCACTGTGACAGTAAAAAATTAGGTGCACAGCTCCAATTTTGGGTGCACAAAAGTGCATAATGCACAGCGTAGTTCCAGCCCTGAACACGCATAATGTCATGGTAGATCGATGACAGAACGGCGCACGTTCCGTACAGCTTATCCACAGATTACGGTTCAAAGGAGCCCCTTGTTACGCCCAACCGGTAATCACCCGATAGGTCCAACACTGGCATCTCAGTGGTGACGTCAAGCCGAGCACGGACGTCTGTCACTGTCGGCTAGCACGTCATGTGGTTCTGGGCATTAGGTTTGGAACATTTCGATAAATCCAGCCTTCTTGGGCTTCAAGACTTTGTTTGAGGCTAGAATTGTGTGCTCAAATAGCTCAAATAGCTAAGTGTGCTCAAATTTCAGACTGGACAGTCGCCATGTTTTCAATCTGTCCTGGTGGTAAAATATCATCTTGCTCAGTCTAGAGATAGCATTAATAATACTAAACTCACACACTAACTAATCCAGTTTAACATCTGTTTTTCTCCGTCAACCGATGCTAAGACAATATGAAACACTTAATTTTTTTATTTTGGTACATGGTTAAACAAGTAAACACAAAAGATCGTAAATGCCATTGAACCCCTAGCCTGATTTTTTCAGTCTGCAAAATTGCAGGTTGCTCAATTTTTCTTCTGCATTCTTGAAAATGTCTCTGAAAAATGTAGACTGCAGATGGGTATTTCTACCACTGAGTGGTAACATTGCAATTATGTAGGAAACCTGCATATTTCCTGCGGACGATGTCTGACACACAGGTATTGACAAGAAAGGTTATTGCTATCTGACTTTGCCTCAGGACTTTTCCCTATAATCTTACTGCCATCTACAGTCAGCACTAGCCAAGGTTCACAGTGTGTAAGTGCCTTCTACTGCCTTTATCCCAGTCTGTTACCCTTCAACAATTATTGTTCATAATATTACTAATTATCATTAATTAGTGTATATGTATGCTTTTCATTGTTGGAATTTGTTTTTTATACAACTTTTTTTATCAAAGCTTTTAGGGCTATACTAATGGAGATCCCACTGCATAAAAGACTGGCATGGCATAACGAATGTTTCCCCAGACTCAGAGAAAATGGCAGCCCAGTTGGGCTGCGGCAAAATGGTTGTGACGGATGGAAAAGCTTTGGGAAACAACTTCTGTGCGATCTGACAACACTTGGAAACATCAAGCGTTCCCCGGCGGAGTTGACTGCCTTATAATATTATCTTCCAATGGTGCCGGCGAGGATTTTTCAGGGATTCTGTTGACGGTACGAGCGCGGCCTAATCGCTGGACACAGGGTGGGCTT
>NW_017804021.1:320803-321818 GCF_001625305.1 Branchiostoma belcheri | reverse complement strand
TTTATTGAAATTGCAACAGTGCAATTACACGTGGACAAAGGCAGCTGTTGCTGGTGTTGTGTCCTGCACATAGAAACTAATACTGGACAGGACAATACTCATTTTCACTTGAGTCTAGTGGGGAAAGTCGTGTAAAGTGCCTTTCCCAAGGGCACAAGATCAGTGGCATGTCAGGACTCGAACCCGGGACCTCTTGATTCCCAGTCGCGCACTCTGTCGTTGCGCCACACAACCCCATGTTTGACAAGACACTTGGGATGTATAGAATCAAATACTACAAGTGAACCGTCCCATATATGAAGTTTAACATGTCAACTGAAAAAGCATGCTTTCTTCTACCCCATTCACGTATCACACGAGGGTTGAAATGAACCGGAATGCTGACTGATGATGAATGAAAATTCTTTGTATATTCCTGGATATTTTGTGTGAAAGAGATGTACAGATCTCGGGATAAGCATCAAGTCCCGCGGGAGATCCCGCGGGAGTTTGCGGGATATCACGCGGGAGTTTGCGGGATATCACGCGGGAGTTTGCGGGATCTTCCGCAGGAGTTTGCGGGATCTCCTGCGGGAGTTTGCGGGATCTCCTGCGGGATTTATCGGGATATCCCGCGGTACGAAATCCTCTCCCGCAACCCCGATCTTCGGTGTGAGACTTTAGGTTTCCGAAGGGCCGGCGCCGCTGTTACTTGAAGTTGAACCGCGTTGACTACAGATTTTTACGCAGACGATGCGTGCATGTTTTAGTATGTTTTCAATGCATGCAAATAACAGTAGAGCAAATAGTATTTTTAACCAAACATTTCTTTTTTTAATATCGGAAATCTGGTGGCTTAATAAGGTACAGAACGATAACAAAGTAATACAACCTTCTTGAACAAGTTTTGTGTCCGGCCTTGCGACGTGGACGGCTTTATTTTGATGTCACCCGACCTGCGCTATTTCAGATATACATGTAATTTTTAAAAAAATCTAACGCATCGACGTGCCAAATCGCCACTCGAGTTCTTTAT
>NW_017804021.1:319372-320783 GCF_001625305.1 Branchiostoma belcheri | reverse complement strand
TGGCATAACGAATGTTTCCCCAGACTCAGAGAAAATGGCAGCCCAGTTGGGCTGCGGCAAAATGGTTGTGACGGATGGAAAAGCTTTGGGAAACAACTTCTGTGCGATCTGACAACACTTGGAAACATCAAGCGTTCCCCGGCGGAGTTGACTGCCTTATAATATTATCTTCCAATGGTGCCGGCGAGGATTTTTCAGGGATTCTGTTGACGGTACGAGCGCGGCCTAATCGCTGGACACAGGGTGGGCTTGGGTTGAAGGTCAAAGAAAGGACAGGAATGTCCAGCTTTGTGTTTTGGGCTGATTTGTTCAATACTGGTGGCATCTCAACTGAAAGGAAAGCTGAATGCATTTTTTTTTACAAGATGAGTCTTTCATACACCGATTTACATGAACGAATCCCAAATGAATCCCAAATTCCAAACTTTAAACAGTCCCTAGCAAATAAAGCCTGACGTGTATAGAAAAGTTTCAGCAACACATTTGCCTCTCACTTCTGAGACATTCTAGAATAAAACTTCAGCAAAAGGTAAAGATAAAATCAAATCAATAGAGCTGGGAGGGAATATTGAATTCGATTTCCTTTGGAACTTAGTAGAAGTGTAAACCAAGATACAAACTTTTTCCTTAGAGTTAGGCTCTTAGAGTTCAGCAAAATCTCTCTTTCAAATCTGGAAAGTTAACCAACAAACTGAACTGGCACAGCTACAAAAAATGTGTACATATAAAGGAGAGTTGCAAGGTTTTTCTTTACCACATCAGCCTTTTAGGTGGGCGTAAATGAACCTCAAACTGATCCCCCATTCTAACCTTAGCACAGCTCCAGGCCAATAAAGGTTGCGGAGGAAAGTGGACCGTGAGAGCCCGTCGTACATCACACCATCCCTGTGGCTGAAAGAAATAGATGGACAGAGGGCTGGCGGCATTGCCTCGGGACTAACTAGCTTACCCACAGCCACCACTGTATAGTTACAACGTTACTTAGGAAAACGCATTAGCATTTGTCATCCTCACACAACGCAGGCTCTAATGGCTTCTACCTCATCCTCACCACATATGGCGTAACGTGTCTCCATTTTCAGTTATAGTACGTAGTCCATTATTCCATCGTAGTTGTGGGGAAAGGATGCTCAGGGCTTAGTGACGCCTTGAAATTTGCGAGTGCACTTTGCTTACATAACCTCTGGAGTTGGCAGTGTGTAATTCAGTTCGACTTTCAGCGGTGTGTAATTTCAATTTTACTTCCATGCCTGGGAGGCCAGGACACCTGTTGGTTTCTCCCAGCCAGAGATAGGTAACGGAAGCGATTTGGCAGACAAATGAATTTGTGGAGCCTTTCAATGGCAAATTCTCACTCATTTTACAAGGACTTTGAATGATGTAAACTTACATTGTTGATGTATTTTGTCTG